>NW_006399762.1:18296541-18305784 GCF_000299155.1 Elephantulus edwardii
AGGAGAGAAGAAAATTGATGCCTTTGAGCTGTGGTGTTGAAGAAGAGTATTGAGGGTACTATGGACTGCTTGGAAAACAAACAAATTCATCCTGGAGAGGGTTAAACCAGGCTACTCCTTGGAGGTTTGAGGCTTTGTCTGACATACTTTGTTCATGTTGTAAGGAGGGACTGGTCCTTGGAGAAGGACATCATGCTTGGGAGCGTGGGGGGGCAGGTGCAGGAGGGGAAGGCCGTCTATGAGGTGGATTGATTCACTGACGGGTAATCAGGATGGGTGTGTCAGAGACAGTGAGATTGACACAAGACAGAGCAGAGTTTAGGGCTTTTGTACATAGGGTCGCTATGAGTCACAAGTGACTCAATGGCACATAACAACAACATATAGCAGGGATGTGAACTACTATCATCAGAGAAACAGTGGAAATGTTGAAGTTGAGTTGGAAATTTAAAAATATGAAAGGGATTAGGAGTAACTATCCAGGCAGAAGTGTTAACTGAGGCAAAGATGTATATGAGAATGGTATGTTCCAGAAATACCACTTTTTCCTAAAGTATAATTTTCATGCTGGAGTTCGTCATAAAATAAGGAATATACACTGTCTTGGAGAAAGTGAAATGAGGGTGCTCGTTAGTGGCAAGGAAGGTTAGTGGCATGTCACATACTTTGGGCACATGGTCAGGAAGGACTAGTTCTTCGAAAAAGAGATTATGGTTGGAATGTGAAGGGTTAAAAAAAGAGAAGAAGGAACTCAGATGAACTGACACAATGACTAACCTGGGCTCAAGTGTAACAGAGATGGTGAGTGGTACAGGCTAGAGCAAGGTTCAGACCTGTTCATAGGGTCTCCATGAGTTGTAATTGATTCTATGACACCCACATAAACACCGTTAGGGCAATGGAGAGTTTTAGCTAATCCAAAATACTGTAAATGTATTATAATCTTCTTTGAAAAAGCAAATTAGAAAGAGAAGAGAGCATATAAATGTTACCTAAATCTATTCAAGGACCCATCCCATTCCAAAGAAAGGTGACCCAACAGACTGCGGGAATTATCAAACAGTATCACTAAAATCATATGCAAGCAAGATCCTGCTGAAAAT
This sequence comes from Elephantulus edwardii, assembly GCF_000299155.1. Taxonomy (NCBI): domain Eukaryota; kingdom Metazoa; phylum Chordata; class Mammalia; order Macroscelidea; family Macroscelididae; genus Elephantulus; species Elephantulus edwardii. The sequence continues at coordinate 18,297,645 of NW_006399762.1, forward strand.
TATCCAAAAACAATTGGAAAAGTACATTGACAGAGAACTGCTAGATATGCAAGCAAAGTTTAGAAAAGGCAATGGTACTAGAGAGATTATAGCCAATCCAATGTTAGATGGATCATAGCTAAAAGCAGAGAGTACTGAGGAATGTCTTTCTGTGTTTCATTGACTATGCAAAGGCATTTGACTGTGTGAATCAAAATAATTTGTGGCTAACCTTGAGAAGAATACATATTTAAGACCATTTAATTATGCTCATGAGAAACCTACACTTGGACCAGGAATCGGTCCTCAAAGCAGAGTAAGGGAATACTGCATAATTTGAAATCAGAAAAGTTGCACATAAGGGATGCATCCTATCTCCATAGCTTTTCAATCAATATGTGGAAATGAACACTGGGGAAGCTGGACTTTACGAGGAGAAATATGGCAATCAGAATTGGAGGAACAATCAATCAACAACCTGTGTTACGCAGATGACACAACCTTGCTTGCTGAAACTGAGGAAGGCCTGAGTTGTTTGCTGCTGAAAGTCAAAGACTGTAGTCTTCAGCATGGATTGAAGCTCAACATCAAGAAATAAATATATTCACCACTGGTCCAACTGCTAGCATCATGTTAGAAGGAGAAGAGATTGAGACTGTTAACAATTTAGCTTGCTTGAATCCACAGTCAGCACTCTTGGCACCAGCAGTCAGGAAATCAAAAGATGAGTTCCATTTTGGGAAAATCTGCTGTCAGGGACCTCTCCAGAGTGCTAAACAGCAACAATGTCATCCTAGAGGCTAAGATGTGCCTGATCCAGGCCATGGTCTTAACAATTACTTGCTATGCATCAGAGATCTGGACAATAACTAAGGATAATAGAAGAAGAACTGATTCACTTTAGTTGTGTTGGAGAAGAGTATTGGACTGCTCAGAGAACAAACAGACATGTCCTAGACAGAGTAAAACAATTTTCTCTTTATAGGCTAGGATTTTGAAGCTCCATCTCACATACTTTGGGAATGTTGCCAAGAGGGATCAGTCCTCGGAGAAGGACATCATTTTTGGAAAGGTAAAGGGACAGCATAGGAAAGGAAGACACCAGAGGAGATGGACTGATAGAGTAACTGGGTTAGTGGGGATAGCTGTGTCAGAGATAGTAAGAATTGCTGAGGATAGGACAGGATTCAGACCTACTGTACTTAAGCTCGCTTTGAATTGCAGGCGACTTGACAGCACATAACAATAATGTTGTTGTGTGCTGTCGAGTTGCTTGAGACTCATAGTGCCCTTATGTACAACAGCTCTGATGCCTGCCCTATCCTGACCCAGTCTCACTGACTCCAACACACTTACCCCCATTGCCCGAGTTACTGTATCAATCCATCTCATCTGGGGTCTTCCTTTACTCCACCCTTCCAAACATGATGTCTTTCTCCAAAGATCAGCCCCTCCTGGCCACGTGCCCAAAGTATCTGAGACAGAGCTTCAATACCCTAGCCTCCAAGGAGAAACTTGACTTCACACTCTCTAAGACAGACCTATTTAATTTCTTGGCAGTCTATAGTATGTTCAAGACTCTTCTCCAGCACCACACCTCAAAGGCATCAATTCTTCTGTCATCCTTAGTCATTGTCCTGCTCTCTGATACACAGCAAGTAATTGCAAAGACCATGGATTGGATCAGGCGCATTTTAGTCTCTAGACTGATAATGTTCTCAGTACTCTGGAAAGGTCCTTGACATAAGATTTTCCCAGTGCAATTCATTTTGTTTTGTTTTGTTTTTAATTTCCTGACTGCTGTTCCCAAGGATGTTAATTGTAGAGCCAATCAAGCTGTAGCTGTTAACCTCAATCTCTTCACCACCCATCATGGTGCTGCCAATTTGCCCAATGGTGAAAATCTTTGTCTTCTTGATGTTGAGTTTCAGTCCATATCGAAGACTACAGTTCTTGACATTCTGCAGCAAGTGCTTCAGGTATTCCTCAGGTTCAGCAAGCAGGGTTGTGTCATCTGCATAACATAAGTTGTTGATGAGTCTTCCTCCAATCCTGATGCCACATTTCTCCTCGTAAAGCCCAGCCTCTCGAATAATATGTTCTGCATATATATTGAAAAGGCATGGAGACAGGATGCATCCCTGATGCACTCCCTTCCTGATTTTGAACCATGCAGTGTTTCTCTGCTCTGTTTTGAGAACTGCTTCCTGGTCCAAGTGTAGGTTTCACATAAGCACAAACAAGTGTTCTGGAATTCCCATCCTCCTCAAGTTTACCAACAATTTATTGCGGTCCACACAATCAAATGCCTTTGCATAATCAATGAAATACACCTAGATATCTATCTTACTCTTTGCTTTCTTCCAAGGTCCATCTGACATTGAAAATATCTCTAGTGCCATGACCTCTTCTAAACCCAGTTGCTGTAAAAATGAAGAAGAGTAAGATAAAAGCATTCAAAATTTTATTTTCATACTCAACATAGTGAATTAGTGAGTTAAATGTTATATAAAAGTTTAGTACAACATAGCTGGCACAGAGCTGCTTTGAGGAGAGTATGAAATATTGATGTCATGTGATGTAATATGATGGAATGGGATGGGATTGGATGGGATGGGATGGGATGGGATGGGATGGGATGGGATGGGATGGGATGTGATGTGATGTGATGTGATGTGATGTGATGTGATGTGATGTGATGTGATGTGATGTGATAGAACAGCATCTGGGCAGACCTATCAGTAGACACCATGGGAGAAAAGTTCTTTCTACTAATTATGTTTCTTCTATTAGTAAAAAAAATGTCCTTTAGTGTTAAATCCGTTGGTGTCACTCCCCCTATTCACTCACTTCTCCTCACAGAAGCATTAATTAGAGAACTTGAAAGCAACATGTGGGAATTCACAGCACTGTTCCTTCTTCCGTTTCTTCTTTGGTGCTAGTGGTAATAGGAAGTATGCATTCCACTCTGTCTTGGCTTGCTTAAGGGAGAAAGATGGACCATCTACTCTCTTGTAATTTATAGCCTCTGTAAGCCTGCTAAAGGACGAGCTATGAACTGGTTCTGACTCAATCGCAGTTTGTGAATGAATAATCTAATTCTATAGGGATCTCTGGTGATGTAGTGAGTACAGAGCTGTGTTGATAAACTTAATGGTGGCATCTCTCTGTTGGTTGGAATCCACCAGTGACTCCATAGGAGAAAGATAGGCAGTCTCCTGTGCGATTTACAGTTTCCAAAAACCCACTAAAGAGTCATCTTTGAGTCAGTTCCAGCACATGGCAATGAATGAGACAGAGTGATCTAATTTTGTAATGATACTAGGAAGCTGTTTGGTACAAAATGAAGTTAGAAACTCCATTTTACATTTTTAATTTTATAAACAATAAAGATGGTATGTTGATCTCCATCTGTCTTCTTCTTCTTAGTCAATAACTCTCATTTCAAAATGTTTTAGTGTGTCAAATATACATATAACAAAAATGTCATGTCTGCTCTTATTTTAACCATGTTAAGTATGGAGTCCACTAAAAATTACATTTAACATGTGCCACAATCACCACATTCTATGTCCAAAATGTTCCACCATTCCATATAGAAACAAACACTCCTTAAGCAATTACCTACCATTCTCCTCATTCCCAACTACTGGTGACAATTAGTAAACATTTATCTCTATTCATTTACCTATTCTTGATTATTTCACTTAAGTGGTGATTGCAAGATTTCTCCATTTGTGTCTGAGTTCTTTTCCTTGGCATAATGTTTTCAAAGTTCATCCATTTCATCACTTGTAAGAAAACTTCATTTCTTTTTTATAGTTGGCTAGGATTCCATTGTGCAGACAGATTACATTTTACTTATCTGTTCATCTGTTTGTGGACACTTGGGCTGTTTCAATCTTTAGGCAATTTTGAGTAATAAACTCTGCAATGAACACTGTTACACTCTTACCTTATCTCTCAACCTGTTCTACTTTCAGGTGTAAAGGTACATCAGTCCCTAAGTCATCAGTAGAGCCCTTTAACCAATGAAAATTGTACATGGAAATGCTGATGTGAGAAACACAACCATATAAGTGATAGACAAAATAAGTTCTCTGAGACTGAATAAAATCAAACAAATATGGATTGCCAAAGTTTTATCACTAAAGCATTCTAAACAAAGATCAAGAGAAGCAAAGTAGAGAACTATAGGATTTTTGTTGTCATTGTTGTGGTTGTTGTTATGTGCCCTCTAGTCACTTGCGACTCATAGCAACACTATGTACAAGAGCCCTAAAGGCTGTTCTATTTTGTGCCAATCTTGCTGTCTCTGACACACCCACTCCCACCACCCCAATCACAGAATCGATTAATCTCATTGAGGGTCTTCCTCTCCTGAGCCATCTCTCCACTCTCCCAAACATGATGTCCCTCTCCAAGGACCAGCCCCTCCTTGCAACATGCCCAAAGTATGTCAGACAAGGCTTCAGAATCTTTGACTCCAAGAAGCAGTCTGGATTCACCGTCTCTAGGACAAACCTGTTTGTTCTTCTAGCAGTCCACAGTATATTTAACATTCTTCTCCAGCTCCATAGCTCAAAGGCATCAATTCTCTTTCTATCATCCCTATTCACTGTCCAATTCTAGTACATAACTGTAAAGACTATAGCCTGGATCAGGCACACCTTAGTCTCCAGCCTGATGTTGTTGCTCTTCAGTGCTCTTGAGAGGTCCTTGACAGGTGACTTTCCCAGTGCAATTCATCATGATTTCCTGGATGTCGGCTCCAAGAGTGTTGACTGTGAAGCCAGGAAAACTTTGAGAATAAAAAATTGATATCGTTAATCAACTGTAAAGCATTTGTCAAAAATGAAAAGATAATGTACCACAATTTAACAATCCACCCAACTGCATTTGGATGTTTGGGCTGTTTTCATGTTCTTGCAATTGTGAATAACACTGCTATGAATGTTGGTGTACAAATCTCCATTGTCTCAGTTCTAATTACCCTGTGGTATATTCCTAGAGTGGAATAGATGGGTCGTGATGGAATACTATGCAGTACTCAGTAGCAAAGATTTAGAAAATTACTGCATAACTTGGGAGAGACTGGAGAGCATTATGCTGAATGAACTAACTCAGTTTCATAATGATAAATACAATGGTGGGCATAGTTCAATGATGTTAATTTTATAAAAAATAATGAGTGGGAATGATTACATAAAACACAATGTGAATGAAGAATAGTGTGAAACAATGTATATGAACTTTGTAAGCAAACCAATATAAAATTTTTAAAGAATAAAAAGAATGGAAGAGTGAAGGTTAAAATTCAAGAGGTAAGTAGGATCAAATTTAGAAAAATTGAGACATCTCTAGATAACAACATAACTTTATGTTTCTGAACAAACATTTGACAATAGATATGTGCTGCTGTTATTTAAGAAGCACAAACTGGAAGCAATAGAAGGTAAGCAATTTCAAACAGAAATGAAAGACCACACCAAAATTCAGAAAGGGATGATAAACTAAGGTGTGTGTGTGTGGTGGAATAGAAAGAGAAAGAGTTTTAAATATGAGAACTACTATATAACTTAGTGGACAGAGACAATTATTACAGAAGATGAAAGAGGAATAAAATGCCAAGGTTTCAAAGCAGGGTAACATAAAGACTAATAATATTAACAGAATTAGAGGGTTAAAAAGAGAAATACTAGTTTGAGAGAGGAGGAATTGATGGTGAGCCGAATTTTTATCACTTATATCCACACCTGCATCTAGCGCTAAAATGTTCTTTATAAAAATAGCAGATTATGTTGTCAGCTCTGAATGCTTAAATATATCAATTTGTTGTACATGTCACTTTTTTGGGACAGTGCCGTGTTTTAGCTTTGGCCTCCATACAGATGCTCCTGTAAATCCTTTACATGGTTCAATAAACATGGACTATGCAATGACATTCTACCCCACTGATGCCAAAACAAAACACTCCAGGAGAAATGCAATTTTTGCAGATTGTTTCACAGTTCAGTAGTTGCTATTTCATGTTCAGAATCAGAAGACTGCTCCTTTTTATTACAAAACAGCATATGCCCATCTATCAAATTCTCGTTCTATTCCTTATGGGGAGGGTGAGTCAGAGCCAAGGAAATTGGTTGACCTTTATTTTTCTATTTAAATCCGTTTCGACTCAATACAATTTAATTCCATAAGGATTTATTTTGTGTCTATTGTTTTGCCAGATACAGAAGGAGCTCTGGTGATCTAGTGGATAAAGAATTGCACTGCCAACCCAAAGGCACATGGTTTGCATTCCACCAGCTACCTCTGAAAACCTATTGAAGGGTCAGCCGTGAGTCTGTTCTGAATTGACAGTACCTAACAACAACAATTATACAAAAGAACCCTGTATGGAGCTGATAACAAAAAAGTCTGTGGTTCAAACCACCAGCTGCTTCTCAGGAAAAGATGGGAAATCTCTACCCATAAATATTCATAGCATCAGAAACTCAATAGAGGATCTCTGTGAGTCAGAATTGACTTGACAGCAATGGGTTTTGAGAATACAAAAGTGAATAAATCAAGACTCCTAACTTCAGGGAGTCCAAAGGTGAAACACTAAAAACATAAATAATAAAATAATCAAAGTGCTAAAAGTATTGGTGATTGGGTGTCAGAAACCTTAAAAAACTGGCTTTTCTAGCCATTGTATTAGCCTCCGCTGGGGCATGGTCTCCAGCTTCCTTAACTGCAGACAGGTCTTGCAAACCAACAGCTGTGGGACCAATATGAGAGAAAGAGCTTTCTACATTGAGACTGAGGTCCTCCTGGTGATGATGGTAGTGGAGAGACTGTGGTAACGTGTAACCTGAGGCTCCTTGCATGTGTGCTGACCACAGTTAAAGGTGTTCTGAGCTAAAGTATGTAGATTATTTGGATTTGTGATACTGAATTAAACTGCTACCTTTACTAATTGAGGAGTTGTGTTTTGCTGTTAAGCTACCTTGGGACTTCTGGGTTAAACCTGGACTTTTCATTGGGTGATTTTCTTTACCTTCCTTGCTATCTAAATTATTTCTCTAATAAACCCCACTCTGAATACCACAACTGTGAGTAAAGTTTGTAAATACAACAAATACCAAACCCTAATGATTGAGAAAAAGAGGTGCAGTAGCATGAGAGTTGGTGTGTCTGACCAAGCAGCTATCTCTTTGGGACTATTGAGGTTATTTGTGGGGACAGTTCCCCTTTATGGAGCAGGTAGAAGTCAAACACTGCCATCCCTACACTGCATCAGATCCTTTTGCAGTGATATTATGGGTTAGGTACAAAAACTTCTTCCTGGAGAAGTAATCAAAAAACCACAGAACTGATATTTGAAAAGGATTCTGCTATGGCCTGAGCACTTTTTATAATATCTGTTTACTAATCCCCCATTTTTTTATATGAGGAAACTAAGGTTTGGATCAAAATCCTTAATCTAGATCTGCCTAACTCGAGAGTCTATGCTTTTTCAGGTGATTAATGAATGGTGACCAATGAGAAAATAACACAATGACTACAGGGATGGAGACAAATGTAGGTACAAGAGTGCCTGCAATTTGCTCACATGATGCAAAAGAATCACCTCAAGGTGGACCAAATCCATAAAGTTCATCAGAGACAAACTGGGATCAAGCTTAGATGGCCTAGTATACGGTATAAAGAGACTGCCAAATAAAGTCAGAAATACACATCTGTAGAAGATAAATTGATAAATGGAACCTTCTAAAGAGTAAATCCCTGTATGTGTCAAAAACTTTTCCCAACAGAGTGAGTAGAAAATCTACCGACTGGAAAAAAACTTGGGCAATGCGATTTCAGACAAGGGTCTCATATCAAAATTTGACAGAATTTTCTACGACCTCCACAAGAAAAAGATTGATAACACAATTACAACATAGGCAAAAGAAACGGAAAAAAATTTCACAGAGGAAGATATTTAGATGGCTAACAGACACATGAAAAAAAAAAAACAAAAAACATTCAAAATCACTGGCAATAAGAGATGCAAATCAAAATCACAATGAGATAGCATCTTATTCCAGTAGCAGTGGCAAAGTTTAACAGGACAGCAAGTAATAAATGCTGGATAAGATGTGGAGAGATAAGGAATTTTTTGTGTGTGATTTTTTAA
>NW_006399762.1:18305884-18308222 GCF_000299155.1 Elephantulus edwardii
GCCCTTTTCTTTCCTGACTTGGTGATATTTGGCTTTACGTTCAAGGATATTTTTCTGCCTTCATCCAGTTGTTGGGTATTTTAATTTAATTTAATTTTTATTTTAATTGTGATTGTAATGAAAGTTTACAGAAAAGGTGACTTTTTCATTAATTTGTCATTGCACATTTTTCTCCTTACCCGAGTTCACTTTTTTGTTTGTTTTCTTTGTTTTTATATTAATTTGCTCACAAAATTAATATAAATTATCTTTCACACTATTCTTCACTCATACTGTGTTTCATACAATCATTCCCATGCATTATGTTTTATAAAATCAATTACCTTATTCATCATTACCCAATCTTTTAGATCCCTGCTGGATCCTTCCCATTTCCTTGACCACCCTTCACCCACAAAACTGTGCAACCCTGTGGTTTTGCCCCTAATCATCCTCAATCCTCTGCTCCTACTCCTTCTCTCTTGTATTCCCACACATGTTTTACTAGTTGGCTCCTAGTGGAAAGAAGCTGTGCTGCAATTCTGAAGGCACTTGATTTGAAGCCACCAGCTGCTCCATGGGAAAAGTTTGAGCCATCTCCTCCTGTGTGATTAACTGCCTCTGAAAATCTGCTCGAGAGTCAGCTATGGGCTAGTCTGGCTGTATGGTACTAAACAACAACAATGGCCTTATGCAGTATTTATTCTTATGAGATTGAGTTAGTTCACGCAGCATAAAGTTCTCCGATCTCTCCCAAGTCCTGTAGTATTTTTTTTTAAACTGTTGCTCCTGAGTGCTGCATAGTATTCCATTGTGTGAATGTACCACAATTTCTCAACTCATCAATTGTAGCTGGACATTTGGACTGTTTCCATGATTTTGTGATGGTGAATAACACTGCTAAGAACAGTGGTGTACAGATCTCTGTTTATGTCCCACTTCTAATTTCCTTGGGGTATATTCCTAGTAGTAGAATAGCTGAGTCATATGAAGTTTCTATGTTCAACTTTCTGAGAAAGCGCCAAAATGTCTTTTAGAGGGGTTCCATCATTTTACAATACCGCTAACAGTGTGTGAGAGTTTGAGATAGGAACTCTTATACATTGTTAGTGGGATTGTAAAATGGTACGATCACTCTGGAAGGCAGTTTGGCATTCAAAAAGCAGAACATAAAAATTCCTTATGACCCAGCTATTCCACTGCTTGGAATATACCCCAAGAAAATGAGGACTGAGTCACAAATGGAGACGTGTACACCAAAGTTTATAGCAGCATTATTCACCATCATAAGAACATGGAAACAGCCCAGATGTTCAACCTTAATTGAATGGATTGAGAAATTATGGTACATACAGACAGTGGAATACTATGCAGCACACAGAAGCAATGATTTTGTAAATCACTGCCTAACTTGTGAGAAACTGGAGTGCATTATGCTAAATGAACTAACTCAGTCCATAAGGACAAATACTGTATAAGACTATTATTGTAGAATGAGTATGAGGATCCAAGGGGGGGGGTGTAGAGAGGTAGAAAGGGTAATCAGAGGAGTGCACAATTTGACAGGTGGAGGGAGGAGTGGGTAAAGGAAGTGTGAAAGATCTGGTGTGAAAAACAATATATATGAACTTTGTAAGTAAGCCAGTACACAATAAAAATTTTATTTAAAATAACACTACTAAAGGGATAATGAATGTATATACAGTTCCTGTATATAATAATTAAAAAAGAGAGCCTGCAGTTTGAAAAAGAAGTGACCAATGAAATGTGCATAGGTATGAACAGTGATGGGACTAGCTAAAGATAAAGATAAATTTGGGAAATTAAGCCAGGGCTATGTTGTGAAGGGCCTAATCTCTGGTAAAATTCTGTAGGACAGAGACTTTCAAATTAGGTTCCAAGGATTCCCAGAATCTTCAGTTTCTCTACAGTGATTATTCTAGAAGTTATGTTGTTTAGTTTTTGTTCTTGCTTTTTAAATTTTTTTTTAATTTTAAATTGATTTAATGAACGTTTACAGAGACCTTGGTTTTCCATTTATTCATTGTTGCACTTTTCTCCCTGTCCATTCCTCCCGCCAATTCAGTTTTACTTTTGAAAAATAAAAATAAATTATTTCATTGCTATTCAATCTCTCCCCCCAAGTCCACTCCACTATTACCTTCATTCTGGACTCCTGTCATAACAATAATATCTAATTATATCTTGATTTTTTAAATGTAAAGTATACTAATACAACACCATGAGTGACATGATTATACCCATACGCTTACAAGGAAGCCCAGTGAATACCACTATCATTCAGATATATGCACCAACAACCAGAGCCAAAGAAGAAGAAATAGATGATTTCTACCAA
>NW_006399762.1:18310713-18325392 GCF_000299155.1 Elephantulus edwardii
CAATGACCAAGGAGGATAGAAGAAGAATTGATGCCTTTGAGCTGTGGTGCTGGAGAAGAGTATTGAGGATACCATGGACTGCTAGGAAAACAAACAGATTTATCCTGGAAAGGATTAAACCAGGTGGATCCTTGGAGGCAAAAATTCTGAGGCTCCGTCTAACATACTTTGGACATGTTGAAAGAGAGACCAGTCCTTGGAGAGGGACCTCATGCTTGGTAGGGTGTAGGAATAGGGCAGGAGGGGAAGGCCCTCTATGATGTGGATTTATTCAGTGACTGGGGTAATCGGGACGGGAGTGTCAGAGACAGTGCAATTGATACAGAACAGAGCAGAATTTAGGGCTGTTGTACATAGGGTCGCTATGAGTTTCAAGAGACTCAATGACACATAACAACAACAACATACTAAAGATTAATTGCATTAGGGAAAGCTGCTGTCAGGGACCTCTCCAGAATGCTGAAGAGCAACAATGTCAGGATAGACCTGATCTAAGTCATGGTCTTTGCAATTACTTGCTACACATCAGAAAGTTGGACAATGGCTAAGGATGATAGAAGAATAATCAATGCCTTTGAACTGTGGCTGGGGAAGAGTCCTTCGAGCATGGACTGTCAAGATAATAACCTGGAGAGGATGAAACCAAGGTACTCTTTGTAAGTAAGGATTTTAAAGCTCTACCTCATATATTTTGGGCATGTTCATAGGATGGGATAGTCCCTGGAGAAGGACATCATGCTTGGAAAAATGGAAGCACAGGTCAGGAGAGAAAGACCCTGGACAAGATGGATTGACATTAGCTGAGGGAATGGTGGGTAGCAATATCATTAATATAATAAACAAGCAAATCCTCCTGAAGATTATCCAAAAAATGACTGGAACAGTACACTGACAGAAAACTACCAGATATACAGGCTGAGTTTGGAAGAGGCTATGGCACTAGAGATATTATTACCAATGTAAGATGGATCTTGTCTGGAAAAAAGAGTACGAGAGGAATGTTTACCTGTGCTTCATTGACTATGCAAAGGCAAACTGTGTAGATCACAACAAATTGTGGCTGACCTTGAGAGATAAGGGAATTCCAGAACACTTGATTGTGCTCACATGAAACCTATACTTGGACCAGGAAGCAGTCCTCAGAACAGAGCAAGGAAACACTGCATGGTTCAAAATTAGAAAGGGAGTGTATCAGGGATGTGTCCTGTGCCCAGACCTTTCAGTCTGTAGGTGGAACAGATTATTTGGAAGGCTGGACTTCATGGGGAGGAATTAGTGACATTAGTATTGGGGGAAGACTCATCAACAACTTACATTATGCATATGATACAGCATTGCTTGCTGAAATTGAGGAGGACCTGAAGCATTTGCTGCAGGACTGTATTCTTCTTCTTCTTCTTCTTCTTTTTTTGGCACACTGTATTTTATTACGGTGATTTTAATGAAAGTTTACTGATAAGTTGGATTTTTTCATTCAGTCATTGCTGCACATTTTCCTCCCTCTCTCTTCATCCTCCTTTCACCACCTTTTGCATTCTTTCTGAATGTTATTTTTTCTACTAGTTTATTTACAAAATTCTAATACACTGTTTTCAAGAACAAATTATTTCAATTTCTCTCACCCTGCCCCCATCAACTTGTACAACCCCATGATTAATCCCTCCTCTGCTTTCACATCCTCATCGCTCTGCTTCTAACCTCTCCTATTCCTCTTGGATCCTTATATCCTTTCTACAATAATGGTTTTATATACTATTTATTCTTGTGAGACTGAGTTCGTTCACTCAGTATAATGCTCTCCAGTCCTCCCAAGTTAGGTAATCATTTACAAAATCATTGTTCCTGTGTGCTGCATAGTATTCCATTGCGCGAATGTACCAGAATTTCTCAATCCATTCATTTGTGGTTAGGCATTTAGGCTGTTTCCATAGTCTATAGTTTGAAGCTTAACATCAAGAAATTCTCACCACTGGGCCAATTGGCAGCACCATACTGGATGGAGAAGAGATTGAGGTTTTTAACAATTTCAGCTTGTTCAGCTCCACAATCAACACTCTAGGAATTATCAGTCAGGAAATCAAAAGATAAATTGCTTTGTTGAGGTCTGATGTCAGGGACCTCTTCAAAGTGATTCAATGGCACATAACAACAACAGCAACAATATACATGTTGTTATTATTGCTGGTGTCATAAAGTCAACTATGACTCCTGGTGTCAACTACGACTCCTAGTGACACTATGAACAACAGATCTGAACCTTGTCCTGTCCTGCATCATTCTTACCATCACTGCTTATGCTTGAACCCATTGATCCAATCCTTGGGTCAATGCATCTTGTTGAAGGAGATCCTCTCTTTCTTTGACCCTCCATCTTTATCATCGTGATGTCTTTTTTCCAAGGACTGATCCCTCCTCCTGACTACATGCCCAAAGTATGTGAAACTAAGTTTCACATCTTTGTCTCTAAGGAGCATCCTGTTTGTACTTTCTCCAAGACAGACTTGTTTGTTCTTTTGGCAGTCCCTGGGATATTTAGTACTCTTTCCAACAGCACAGTTTAACAGCTTCATTTTTCTTCTATTAAACTTATTCACTGCGTTACTTTCAGATGCATAGGAAATAATTGAAAAGCCATGGCTTGGACCAAGTTGCACCTTACTCTTTAAACTGTCATCCTTGCTCTTTAGCAAGATGTCCTTGTAAGCAGATTTTCCCTATGCAAAACTTTTGATTTCTTGACTGCTGCAGACTTTTCTATCCTGCAAATCCTCTTTAAATCCTCTTCACGTTCAGCAAGAAAGGCTGTATCATCGGCATAACACAGGTTGTTGATGAGTGTTCCACCAATCCTGATATCAGATTCTTCTTCATACAGTCCAGCTTCTTGAAGAATTTTCTCAGTGTACAGATTGAATAGGTATGAAGAAAGAAAATAACTCTGCCATACACTTTTCCTAATTTCCAATCCTGCAGTCTTTACTGTGTGCTCTTAGATGAAGTCTTTACATTCAGAAACAGAACTCGGATTGTTTGTTCCAACTCATGGTTGATCCTCCAGTAGGTTTTCAGAGGCTTTAAATCATATGAGAAAAGACTGTCCACTTTTATCCCACAGAGTAGCTGGTAGATTTTAACCACAAGCCTAAGTGGTGGCAGAGCAACTCCTTACAACTAAATCACAGGAGTTATCTCCATTTATATAGTTAAAGAGAGGCTTCTTGGTGGTATTTAAAGAGAAGTCATCAAGTGTTGCACTGCCAAACAAACATCTATATGAGAAAGATGTGCTATCTCCTCCCATTATGATTTACAACCTTAGAAACCCAGCGAAGGATTGTCATATGTCAGAACCGGCAGGACTGCAGTGATATATACATTTAAAGAGGAATCAAGAATGACTGAGATAAAAAATTAACACTGCATTGGAACAGATGAAGGAAAGAACTGTTTAAAAGAGATACGTGACTAGGCATTATTTGTATGACAACAGTCCAGAATAAGATATTCATAGCAAAGTGACCTGCAGGAGGGAAAGAAGGGAGGAAATTAAGCAACAATGAATGATTTTTTTTAAAGTGAACTGGGGGTTGTTGTTGTTGCTAGGTTTTGGCGAGTTGAGCATGACTTATAGCGACCCTATGAACAAAGATCTAAAACCTGTTCTATACCACTCCATCCTCACCCTTCCTGACACACAAGAACCCATTGCAGCAGTCACTGTGTCAATCCACGTGGTTGAGCGTCTTCCTCTCTTTTGCTGACCCTCCACCCTTCCCAGCACCAAGTCCTTCTCCATGGAATAGCAACTCCTAGCAACATGGGAGTGGGGGGAAGGAAGAAAAATATGCAAAAATAAATGAATGAAAGTTCAACTTTTCTGTAAACTTTCATTAAAATCACAATTAAAAATGCAAAAAAAAAGAATTACTAAGATTACTAATTCAAGCAATTGAATAGTGAATGGCGATATTATTAACTGAGATAGGGAAAGAGGTAGGCAGGTCTGTTATGGGAGAAAACAATTAGTTCTAGTTTTGTTTGTTTTTTAGTGATTTAGTCTGAGTGAGCACAGTAGGAGACATTCCAAAGTAACTGAAATTAGGGAAAGAGTAAGAAATTGAGGTTTAAGATATTTTAGCAGAGACCACTAATTATGTCCCTGTCTCCTCTTCTTCCTTATAATTATTAAACTCACCTTTCAGAGTGCATGGCCCTTCAGCTGGAGCTTAAATTTCTAACCTCTCCTGAATCTACAATGTGGCCATATGCTTATAAATGTAATCTGAGCAGATTGTTGTGTGCAACTTATTTATCACTTCTGTGAAAGGAAATTCTTGTTCTTTATTTCTAGGAGTTGGAGCACAGACATTGTGCTATTGAACGATTTTGGCTCTGGCTGATAATACCTTAGCAATACTGATGAGAAGAAACTGAGTTCCAGGTGATCTCATGGGGCAGGATTCCCCATCTGTCTCATTGCTACAACAACCGTTTTTAAACTGACAGTACAGGAATCATCAGCATAAAGCCAAAATCAGAGGATGAAAGAGATAACTAGGGCAAGAAGGAAAAGAAAGAAAACAAAAACTTAGAGGAATATAATAGGGTAAAAACCACCTCTAAAAGGTGAGCATAGGGGAGGACTCACAAAACCAAAAGAAGCAGTCACCTAGATAGGAGACAATCACAATCCTTTCAGAAAGGAAGGTCAATTTAGAAACAGAAAGGGAGAGGGAAACTACAAGAATTCTTGGTGGCTATTGGGTTATGTTTTGTCCTAGTAACCAAAAAGTCAGTAGTTCAAATCTACCTGCCACTGATTGGGAGATAGATAGGCAATCTTTTTTCATCAAAATTTACAGCCTCAGAAAACCAATGGAAAGTTGCTATTAGTTGAAATCAGCAGCAGTGGTTTTAGTTTCGGATAGAGAAAACTCTGGGATTTTCAATGGTTATTTTATTTTTTTCCAAGTAGATGGAGAAAAGTATACAGAAGATCAGGTTCACTCTTTAATATAATCTTAACAAAACCTTTAAATTTGATGTCAAGTGAAGCAATGATAACTCAGTGGAATTAGAAGCTAAATAACAATGCATATGGACCATCTTAGGAGCTCCCGGGCACAGAGGTTAAAGCACTTGGCTGCCAACTGAAAGGTGAGAAATTCAAATCAATCAGCACTGCCACAGGAAAAAGATGTAGTGTCTGCTTCCATCAAACTTAAAGCCGTGGATGATTAGATTTTTATAAAGATTATTTCCCTTTGGAGAAATTCGACTGTGCACTATTCAGTTACTGTAAGTTGGAGTTGACTTGATGGAAAGAAGTGTTGATTTCTTTTTTGGGGTCTGGAGTTTTGTTGTTGTGCTGTTGTAGTTGTTGGTTTTCCTTTCTTTTTTTTTTTATGTACTACCTTGGATATCGCTGGACACACCTATTATTCCCAACACCAGAAGTCAAAAACTTATTTCTGACTGTCAATCAGGATCAATGTTTTACTGTAGCCTCCAAGGTTAAGGAAGCATCATTAGAAGATATGTATGATTTTAAAATAACTTTTATGAATCATCTTTTTTTTATAAACTCTTTTTAGTAAACTTTTGCATGTTGACAATATTTCCAAGCTAACAGTGATGTTACATGACAGTGATATAAAATCCACATAGACACTGGAAGAGAAGTAAAGGAAGGTTAATTTCCCAGAAGACTCACAATTTCCATCCATCACATCCGTGCAGTTCCAGCACTCACAGCCAATGTTCCCATTCCCAGGAGATGGCTCCAGGTGCATACGCTTCTTTAATTGGCTTCTATTCTCGCACCTTCCATTTATGTCATCATTTTCTGGGATAATGGTAAATTTGAAATCTCACTAGAGTTAGCAGACCTTCCATGGAAAAGGAACTTAAATTGCAACCTAAGGAAGTAATGTATACTATGTTTAACTGATTTTGTCCCTGTGGTTTAATAATGAATCCAATTTGCTGCATTCTGTAACTATATATTCAAAAGACACCTAAATTATGATCATTCATATTCAAGGCCATATTCAGGTATCTGACTATATTGATATTATAGTTTTCGGTGCCATACAGTCAGTTCCGATTCATAGCAACCCTATGTGCAATTCGCACACCAGCTACCCAGTCCTTGCTATGTTTGAGTCCACTTTTGCTGCCATTATGACAATAAGAAAATCTTTCAGAGGCGGTGCGGTTGGCGCGGGATAGAGCAGGGTTTAGAGCTGTTGTGCATAGGGTCGCTATGAGTCGGAAACGACTCGACGGCACATAACAACAACTTTACACAGCATGGTGTCCTCCAGAGACTGGTTCCTCCTGATTGTGTTGCTGTTGTTATGTGCCATCAAGTCACCTACAACTCATACTGACCTATATGTACAACATCTCTGACCTCTATCATCATTTCATTGTCTCTGAAACACCTACCCCCATTATCCCAGTCACTGAGTCAATCTATCTTACCCTGTTTTTGTGCTGTCCCTCTGTGTTTCCAAGCATAACATCCTTCTGCAAGGATTGGTCCCTCCTGGCAGCATGCCCAAAGCATGTCAGACAGAGTTTCAAAATCTTTGCCTCCAAGAAGCAGCTTGGTTTCATTGTCTCCAGGATGTACCTATTTGTTCTCTTAACAAGTCATTGTATAGTCAGTACTCTCCTGATACCATCTCCAAAATACATGATACAAAGTTTCACTATTCTTCCTTCTTAGGAACGTTCTGGCTGTACTTCTTCCAAGACAAATTTAAATAAATAAATCCCCATTTATTTATTCTAGCAATTAGAATGTGTTGTATTATTCCACAGGCCATGTGTTGTATTATTCCATGGGCCACTCAAACACCGGTAAAATCCACTAGCTGCTCCATGGACAAAGGATGGTCAATCTCCGCCTATGAAATTTTTCAGTCTTGTAAATATAGTTGAGATTCAGTTATAATTTAGTTCCGACTCAACAGCATTAAGAGTTGATAATTGAGAATGAAGTGCATCCAGCATGCTCCATAGAGGCTCGGATAGTGGCATGTCACCTCACATACTTTGAGCATGTTCTCAGGAGGGTCCAGTCCTTGAAAACAAGGACATTATGTTGGGAAAGATGAAAGGTCATAGAAATAGAAGAACATTCTCAACAAGATGGATTGACACAGAGAGTACAACTATGGGCTCGAGCATGACATACTCTGTGAAGATGGCATTGCTTTTGTTAGGTGCTGATGAGTCAAGTACGACTCATATAGAGAGCCTATGAACAAAATATCTGAAACGTGTTCTACGCCATCCTCACACTTCCTGACACACTAGATCCCATTGCAACAGTCTCCATATCAATCCACCTAGTTTAAGGTCTTCACCAACCCTCCACCCTTCCCAGTATCATGTCCTTCTTCAAGGAATAGTCCCTCCTAGAAACATGCCCAAAGTATGGGAGGTAAAGTCTCATCATTCTTGGTTCCAAAGAGCACTCTGGCTGCACCCTCTCCCAGACTTATCTATTGGTTCTCTTGGCCATCCATGGGATGTTCAGCACTCTTATCCGACACCACAGCTCAAAGGTGTTAATTCTTGTTCTATCATCCTTACTCACTGTCCAGCTCTCAGATGCATAGCAAATAATCAGAAAGACCATGGCCTGAATCAGATGAGCCTTAGTCCTCAAACTGGTATCATTATTCCTCAATAACTTGGAGAGGTTCCTAACTGCCAATTTTCCCAGTG
This sequence comes from Elephantulus edwardii, assembly GCF_000299155.1. Classification (NCBI taxonomy): domain Eukaryota; kingdom Metazoa; phylum Chordata; class Mammalia; order Macroscelidea; family Macroscelididae; genus Elephantulus; species Elephantulus edwardii. Next base: position 18,318,454 of record NW_006399762.1, read on the forward strand.
CAATGTGTCTCCTTGTTTTCTGATTGCTGGTACCAAGGGTGTTAATTGTTAATTGTGGATCCAGGCAAGATAAATCTATTGACTGTTTCAATCTCCTCTCCATTCATCATGATGCTGCCAGTGGTAAGAATCTTTATCTTCTTGTCATTGAAATGCAATCCATACTGAAAGCTGTATTCCTTAATCTTCTGCAACAAGTGCTTCAAGTCCTCCTCACTTTTAGCAAGCAAGATGGTATCCTGATGCCACATTCCTCTTCATAGAGTCCAACTTCTTGAATAATTTGCTCAGCATACAGATTGAATAAGTATGAGGAGAGAATATAACCCTTATGCACTCCTTTCTCAGTTTTATAAAATGCAGTGTTCTCCTTCTCTGCTTATACAACAGCCTCCTGTTCCAGCTGTATATATATAGATTCCACATAAGCACAATTAAGTTCCTTTTCTTCTCAATGTCAGCTACAACTTGTTATGACCCACACAGTCAAATACCTTTGTATCTTGATTAAAGCACAAGCAGACATTCCTCTAGTATTCCTTACTTTCATCCAGGTAACCTGTGGTTAGCAGTTCTACACTTAATCATTGTACCCTGCTAAATCGTCCTGAAACCTGTAAATATGTTGCCTTGTATGACCAAAGGGGGCTTAGAGATTAGATTAAATATCTTGATGTTGAGATTATCCTGGATCATTCAGGTAGGTCCAATGTACCACAACACACACATACACACATTGTTGTCACATCCATTCCAATTCAAGGCAATCCTATAAGTCAGAGTAGAGATTTTCAAATCTTTACAGTAGCAGATTACAAAATCTTTATCAAAAGGAGCCTCCAGTGGATTTACTCTTTCAGTTACATGCCTTTATAAGAAAAAGGTAAAAAATGAATGGAGAAGTTAATGTGATAAAGAAGTGAGTGCTGAAGTGAATTGCTCTGAAGTCAAGGGGTGGAGTTATAAGCCAAGAAATGCAGGCAGCCTCTGAAAACAGGAAAAGGCAAGGAAACAGATTCTCCCCTAGAGCATTCTGAAGGAACACAGCCCTCCCATCACCTTAGTTTTATTCAATGAGACCAATTTGGAACTTCTATTAACCCACAATAGTCCTTTCATATCAGAATCACAGATACCTCTCAAATATATATTTCTGTTAATATTATCCACATTTACTGAACACACCACACAAAAATGTTTATAGACACCAAATCTGAAATTAATATTTTAAAACAGAAATTGACAAATTGTTCAACCAGTCCAGCGTACACTGCACATTTTGTTTGAGGTTGTTGTTTATTTGTTGTTTTAAATTCATTGTTTCAGATTCAAAGACTTATAGTTTGTTTTTGTGAATGTGGGGCTTGGGAGGATGTACAATTTAAATGGTTATTATTTCTTTTTAAAAAGAGGGAGAAAACCAAAGTTTACTTTTGCTATGACTAAGCTTACGAAGATGAGTGAAGATGAATCTGAAAATGTCTTTTTTAAAAGTCTATGTATGATGCTTTCCCACCTTTTGTACGGCATAATGTTATGTCGATATATAGTATAAAAATGATTAGGGTTTTTGTTAATTTAATGACAGGATATATTGAAAAGATGGTTAAGGTTTTTGTTCATTGGAACACATTGTAATTAGAGGAAAAATCGAAGCCAGTTGATAGTAATTAGGTATTCAAAAAGGAAGTTGATTTGCCCTAAATGATGCTTACAGTAATAGAATTTAACACAGAGTGTGGAGCTTAGCCTAAGAAAGATTAAGCCCCATCCAGTACTGTGAGGAGAGTTACACTTGAAAACAAACAAGCAGAAAAAGACAAGACTTTTACAATGAAACCGAGGAAAGAAAAAGCTGATGATTATGATTGACTCATGGTGACCACCTGGGTCTAACTGATGAGAGAAAGGAGGAAGAATCAAAAACCCCTTTTCAGGATTTTTAAAGTTAAAGGAAGCTGTCAAGTACGCTTAACTAGTGATGGCCACCTGGATCCACCTGAGTGGAAAGAGATATGCAGTAATAAAGAGACAGGCTGAGTTTAGACTGGTTCGTTCAGCACTGTCCACCTAACACGATGAATGGATCAAGGAAGGTTTACTGGTTTGTGGAGCAGGGAATCCTGGGGGTTCCCTGATGCGTTGACTTGGCCCTTATGGAGCTAAAGCTAAGTATGGGGACCAGACTGACTGAAACATAGGAAGACATGTGGACCCCTGAGTTTCTAACTGATGGTTTTTTGGACTTAGCCACAGATGGAGAGGATGTGTTGAGCAAAACCCAACCAGAAGAAGTGAAAATATTTCATTGTGAGAGCTAGTGTTAATTGCTGTGACCTGATGATTTGCTCTGGACGGACCCTTGTTTATAGATGCAGATTCAGCTGTAATGGAAGATTCTTCATGGAAAAAGACATGCTTGTTTCTTCAGAGTACTCGTTTTGATAGGACTGAGCAAATTAAAAGTGGCTATCTAAAATGGCGGGATTATGAAATAAGGAGTAAAGCACTTTTTTAAAAACTGGCTTAACTATTTCCCTAAACATAGGTGATGGTGAGGGAAAGGCTGGTCCTTCAAATAATGAGAAATAATGTCTAAGAAAATGGCACAGCCAGAGGGTGGGCTGTGGTGTTAGCCTAAAAGTTGTTAGCTAAATGTTTTTTAACCATTACGGTTAGCCCCCTCTGGTCTCCAGCTACTTTAGCTGCAGACACATGGTTTTGCAAATCATCAACAGCTGTGGGACTAGTAAAGAGTGCTTCCCACACTGAGCAGCCAGATATGAAGCAAGCAAGACTTGAAGTGATAAGACTTGTGGAGGCAAGACTTGAGGGAGATAGGAACAAGACCCTTATGAGAGCAAGACCCTGATGGAGAGACTGCCCAGTGGAGAGACTGTGACATCACTGAGGAGAAACTGTGGCAAGGTGTATGCAGAGGAGTCCTGAAATAAAGGGCACAGTTTAATGTTTTTGCTGTTCTTACAGGATGCTTTAAGGAGAAACTATAACTGGTCTGAGGCAAATCTTGCAAGATGATTTAGATTTGACTGTTGACCTAAAACTAGATCCTGGACTAAATGAAGACTTTTGCCTTGCAACTTGGGCTAAAACCTGGACTTACATTGGCTGATGCTGATATTCTCTGCCTTTCCCAGTCTCCAACTAACTTTACTAATTAACCCATTCTCAGTACCATAACTCTCAGTCTGTGAGTCAACAAAGAATAAATGAACCTCCTTATTGGTTTGGCTCTAGAGGCACCATGGGCCTGGGATACAGGCTCTTTATCTGCTTTCTGCTCTGAGGCGGTGAGGAGCAGTATTATTCTCACTCCCTCTGGCCTTTTCAGAGAGATGGTCATGGTCTTGTGCCTCCGTCTCTCGTTTTCAGCTACTTAGACAGACATCAAATATTAATTAGTATTTTAAGACAGAAGTTGACAAATCATTCAACCCTTCTAATGTACACTGTGCGTTTTGTTTGAAGTTGTTTGTTTGATATTTACTTTATTTGAAGCTCTGGTGGCCTATTAGTAAGAAGGTGCTCTGCAATCCCAAAAGCACACAGTTCAAATCCCCAGCTATTCTGTGAGAGAAGGATGAGCAATTTCCTCCTATCTGAAAACCCAGTGGAAAGTCAGTTATGGGTTGATTCTAACTCGATGGCACATTGCAGCAATGGCAACACATTAATTTAAAGACTTAAGATATTGTGGCCTTGCCTCTAAAAAGAACACACCCTACTTCCAATATAGCTAGTGAAGTGATGACTAACAATTACAGTGAATGGTATCCGGTCCATCTAGATTTAAGGTAATAACGAAGACAAGAGTACATGTTTCGTTGTTTTGGTTTTTTTTCCTCTTTGGAGCCCTGAGGTGGTAATGATTAAATTCTCAGCTGCTAACTTAAAGGTCAGCAGTTCAAACCCACCAGAAGCTCCCTAGGGAAAAAGACCTAGCAATCTACTTCTGTAATGATTATAGTTTATGGAATCCTGTACTTTGTCCTATGAGTTGAAATCAAGGTAAAGAAAACAACAATCTTTTTTCCTCTATCTAAACAGAAAAAGATAGCACAAAAATCATCAAAAAGAGCATTTGCCGGGACTGCCTGTAGTGGTCAATGTGTGGTTCGTGCAGTTTAGGTGTTGCTTTTTAAGGAGCTCTGGTGTCACAGCACACGGTCTGTTGCATTGTGAACCAAAAGGTGGTTGGGTTTTCTACACCAGCTGCTCCATGAGAGAGAGATGGACAGTCTCCTCCTAAAGATTTACGCCCTCAGCAATCCAACGGAGGGTCTCTATGAGTTGGAATTGATTGGATAGCTGTGAGTTGGTGGTATTGGTTTTTTTACTATTTTAAATGACGATACTTCTGAAAAGCAGTTTCTTGCAGGAGGGATGAGTTTACTGTCTGTACCACACTGACTAGATTGGACTGGTCTCTCTGCTGAAAAACTTTAAACATACTACTTAGTCTCTCTGTGCTTACTTCTATTTACTCATCTCTAAAATGAGCACAATAGACTAGAACCTATCTCATGGAATGAAATAGAGATAGAGGAATGAATTAACATTCGTAAAGTGTTTAGAACAGTAGGTGAACAAAACAAGATACTTTTAACCTCTTACTGTATCATATGTTACCTCTTATTGTTTTGTCTTTGCGTTTTTCTTTCCCTCAGGCATGGTGTTAATTGTGTTTGGTATGAACATTCTTGCAAATAGTACAGCCCTGATCTGTCAATTCACTGTCCTAGGGTAACTTGGGGTTGCTGTAATGCTGAACGCTGTGCTGCTGGTGTGTTAAATGCCATAATGGTTACCCAGGGTGGAGCTCCCAGATTGAGACAGGTTTGGAAGCAGGAGTGGCATCCATTTCCTAAACAACATGCCTCTGCACACTCTATGAATTTAGAGAAACAACAATAGTTATAGAACAGGTTCAGGTCTTTTATTCACAGGATCACTTGGAGTCATGCTCAACTTCATGACAATCAACAACAAGAAGTGACTATTGATGTTATTGGAATATTCCCTGGAGAAAGACATCACGCTTGGGAAAGTAGAGGGGCAGGAAGAGGTAGAGGAAGAGCCTCAACAGGGTGGAGTGGCACTCGACTGTAACAATGGGCTCAAGTATGTCAGAGATGGTAAAGATGGTGCAGAATAAAACCGAGTTTAGATCTATTGTTCATAGGGTTGCTATGAGTTATAGCCAACTTGACAGCACCTAGCAACAACAATAACCAGATTCTGACCCAGTAGATTTGAGGTGACATCTTAGAAAACTCTAGGGAATGTTGTACACAAACTACTCTCTGGAAAATCTTGATCCTTCTGGAAAAAATTGCTGAACATAATTCTACTAATACAAAGGCCATGTCTTAATCATCTTTGTATATCAGTCACACACATGGGACCTAGCATCTGGTGGTTACTTGATAAATTGAATTAATGAAGAGAATGGAAAAGAAAGTGTGTGCTCAGTTTATTCTCTACCATACAGACAAATAAAAGCCAGCAGAGAAAGTCATAATAGATATTTTTAGAACATTCACTCTGAAGGAATTCCAGGTAATAAGAATGTGAAAGATAAAACTTCAACCTTTGTGTCACTGTCCGTTTTTGGCAACCAACAGTGACACCCTGATGGGGGTAAGCACAACAGAGACACACCACTCCGGGAGAGGATCAGAGAGTCAATCCAACTCAATTTTATTTGCGGCTGCAGCCCACTTATATACAAGCAAGTAAACAGGAATACAGGATAGGGTGGGCTTACAGACGTAGGACATGTTGATTGGACAAGAGAACCTCAGCTCGTGGGGACCACTCCCAGCTCAACAGCCGTCTTACCAGATGGTGAGCTTTCTCAAGCTGGTACAGCCAAACACAGGGAAGCTTTCTCTCCTCCGTATTAAAGGCCACTGGGAGGTTTGCACTTGTCTGGAGTTAAGGTGATCTGTCCTGGCCAGAGGCCCTCTTTTCCTCCCCAACATTCCCCAACACCTTTGTGTATGAGTCTCTTTAAAGTCATGTTATTATATTTTTTTATCTAACACAAAGAAAAGACGTTGTTGTTGTTGTGATATGCCATAAGTCACCTGTGATTCATAGCAACCCTATGCACAATATCTCTGAAATCCATCCTATGTTGAGCCAGTCTCACTGACTCCAACAAACCTACTCCCATTACCCCAGTTACTGTATCAATCCATCTCATCCAGGATGTTCCTCTCCTGCACTGTCCCTTCACTCTTCTAAGCATGATGTCCTTCTCCAAGGACTGGTGCGTTCTGGCCATGTGCCCAAAGTGTGTGAGCTGGAGCCTCAAAATCCTTGCCTCCAAGGAATAACTTGGTTTTGCCCTCTCCAAGACAGATCTGTTTGTTCTCTTGGTGGTCCATAATAAATTTAATATTGTTCTCCAGCAGTACAACCGATTCTTCTTCTGTCACCCTTAGTCATTGTCTAGCTCTCTGATGAATAGCATGGATCAGGTGCACCATGGTCTCTAGACCAATATCATTGCTTTTCATCACTCTGGAGAAGTCTCTGACAGCAGACTTCTTGAAAGTAATTCATCTTTTGATTTCCTGACTGCTGGTGCCAAGAATGTTGATTATGGAGATGAGCAAGCTGAAATTGTTAACAACCTCAATCTCTTTCCATCTATCATGGAGATTCTCTAGGGTAGGCTATATACAAACTATTCTCTGTATAAGAAAAGAGATTAAAAAAATTAAAAAACAACCATGTCCTTGCTATATCAGTACCAGCACACATGTCCATTCGTGTCTCAGTTCTGATCTCCTTGAGATATATTCCTAGCAGTGGAATAGCTTAGTCATATGGGATTTCCATGTTCAGCTTCTAGAAGAAATGCCAAACTGCTTTCTATAGTGGTTGTACCATTTTACAGTCCCACCAGCA
>NW_006399762.1:18325992-18334827 GCF_000299155.1 Elephantulus edwardii
AAAAAAAAGGAAAGAAAATAAAAACCTTACAAAACTGAAAAAAGAGATTAGTAATTGTTATCTTAAAGCTAGCTATTAAATGTGAACACATTTCTCAAGAATCAAAGGTAAATTCATTGTAAAACAGAACAGACTTCTTCTTGCTTTTTTGCCTTTACTGTGTACGTTGCTGTTGTTGTCGTCGTTGTTGTTACATGCCCTCGGGTTGGAACTAACACATAGCTCACCATCTAGTGAGTTATCAGAATCTGTAAATTGCACAGGAGGAGATAGCCCATCTTTTGCCAATAGAGCTATTTCTGGACTTGAACAACTTGTCTTTGGGTTGTCTTTGGGTTGGCAATACCACTCTTTGCCACTAGGCCACCAGAGCTCCCTTTACTTTGTACCTTTTTTCCAAGAAGCAGTGCCATTCTGTAAGAGAGTCTGGAAGTCTAAATTTCAATTACTGTATTACATGACATTTATTTTAACCCAACTACTCTTCAGAATAACTATTCAAATCAGTACATGTTCATGACATCTTTACATCAAAGTATACAAAAAGAACATAAAAAGTATGACCAGAAAGAAGTACCTCTTGCTTTCCATGTTGTTACTAAAATAAAAGTGACTGCTCCATCCATAGATTTTATTGAAAAAAGTCTAATATTGAGCATCAATTGTTCTATTCCTGTCTAGTGCTGACTCCGCACTATCTTAGCCCATCCCTATACGTCACTTAACCTTTCTGCACTCTCTTTAGCTAAACACTTGAAATCAGTGAATTAGAGTGCAGTGCTTGTCAGCTATTACATAAAAACACAGAAAAAATAAATGAGGTAATGCTGAGAAGGGCTAGTTTTAGCCAATCACGTGAATAAAGCATTATCCAAGGAGTGGTGTAAAATGTCACTTTACTTTGTGGACAGATGGTGCTTCTGAGAATTGAGAGATTATAGGATGTGGGCAGAAACAAGGAGAGGAAAAGCCAGGAGCCTGAAGTTCATGAGGAAAGGATGGAAGAGGTGATCATATTTGAAAAGGAAAGCAAGAATACAATAAAGGCCTGAGATATGAGGATAATGAATATCAGAGAGATACTCAATTCTCATGAATTTCCAGAAAATAATTTGGCATGTCAATTTTAAGGCAAATGTCACTTCTTCTATAGACATGGAGAACATTACTTTGTCATGATTTCATTTATTTTCTTTAATTCTTACATTGAGTTTAGCAGAGTACTGGTGGCAATACAGTAATAGAATTAAATCAGCATAGCTCTCTAATTCTGAAAATGTATTGAGAATCATGGATAAGATAGGGGAGGCAAAAAAATAGAACACTCACAATATTTCTTCAATTTAGTATTAAAATGCAAATATGCTAAATCCTTAAAACAATCTAAGTATCTGATATTATTTTTTTAGTATGAATGAATAGAATGAGGTTTAATAAGAATAAACAATTTGTCTTAATTATGTAGTCAACATATATTCAACCCAGTATTAAAATTAAGTCTGTCTGACTCATATTTATGTTATATTATTATATAAAGAGTAGAAATTCCAGAATTGTCTATCAAAATATCATATTTTATTCCTCATTATTGAAACATAAACATATGAGGGTATACAATAATAAAAGTAGTTTAAGAAATATTCTATATATCCAGACACAGAAGGTAAGTCAATTATGGAATAGTAAGAAGCGACATGGTCTCTAAAAAGATTAAGCCAGTTATACTTAGGCTAATCAAATAGATGACTAGAGCAACATCCTTCTAGAATAATCACAGTAACAAAAGTAAGAAGAATGAAAAAATTAGAAAGTCATTTTGTAACCCTTAATGGAAGAATGAAGTTAAGCAAAAAATAATTGCTGGATGCCAAAAAGCATTACATAAAATGTTAATGGGAAATGTTTTAATGAGCAGATCAAAATGGCATTTCTCTGCTCAGTCTTAGAATCACTCAAACTGAAGCAGAAGCCAGGTGGGTCTTCTGAAGTGATAGAGCAGAAATAACACAGTAGCACTTATGAGGAAGTTTTACTAAAAATAATCAACCTGAGTGTTTAGATCTGGCAATTTACAGGAAATACAAGGGGTAGAGGAACAAGGAAAACAATATGCAGAATAAACAGCCAAATGCAAATGAATCTCCCAGTTTCTTGAACATATATATAGCTTTTTAAAAAGAAAGATAATTTTTAAAGATCAAAACAAAAATTCCATATGACTCAGTTATTCCACTGCTAGAAGTATACTCCAAGGGGAAAAAAAACCCAAAACTGATACACAAACTGATTTGTCACCAACATTCATAGCAGCATTATTCACAAGAGCAAGAACATGGAAAAAGTCCATGTCTATTAGAAAATGAATGGACTGATAAACTGTGGTACAGTTACACAATGGAATACTGTGCAGCACTCAGGAGCAATCACTTAAAAAGCTACTATAAAACACGGAAGAGGCTAGAGACAATTATGCTAAGTAGACTAACCCGACATATTAGGACAAATATCACATAAAATTATCATTGTAAAACAGAAAGAGAACTAACAAGACTTATATGGATCTCCAAAGTGTAAAAAGGGGAGTGAGATACTCACAGGATCAGAGCCTGGTCTGGGGGGGGGGGGGGGGGGGGGGAGTGAAGGAATTAAGAAAGATCCAGTAGGGATTTGAAAAGATGGGGTAATAGTCTTAGGTAAGTGGTGATTAATTTTATAAGGCATAATATGAATTTAAAAAATAAAAGAGGTGTCAAATTAACTCCTAATCCAAATAAAACAACTGTAAAAAAATGTGCTTCAGTGACATATTTGATATGACTCTTCTAGCCACAGTCTTTGTAACTTCCACCATGTGACTGAGTACGAACATGCAAATGTAAAGTATTTGTGGCTCATCAAGGGCATTGGACAGTTTACTAATAATGTAAATAAGGTGCATGGCATGTTTGTGGGATGGGACAACACACAGTGTATGGAAACCTAAAGTGGGGATCAATCACTTTTACCATTCCACGAGGCGGAAAATACACAGTAGAGCCAGGCGTGAGATCTTGCACTGAAACTGAAGCCAGGAGACAGGGCTGTATCAGTGAAACAACAATAAGCAGCAGTAGCTGTAGCATAAGTGGCAAATTAGGACACATTATGAGGAAGCTCTGTGCTGCCTAACTCACATAAGAAGCAAGCTACATGGCTTCTGGAAGGAGACATGTTGGTGGAGTGGATGCTTTAGGACATTTGCCAGGAAATTAGGTTTGCTCACCAAGAAACTAAAGAGCTCTGGAGCTGCCAACCTGAATGCATGCTGTCTGAATCCACCGGCGGCTCCGTGGGAGCAAGATGGGCAATCTCCCTTGCAAGTAAGAGCCTCCCAAAACCCGCTGGAAGGACAGCTATGGGCCAGTTCCAATTCGAAGGAGCATAATAACAGTAACAACAAATAACAATCACAAAACTAGCTACAGTTGTGCCTGTTCAGGCGTAGGTTTGCTGGTGGAATGGAGAATGTGGGGTGAACTTATACTGGGAAACAAAGCAACTATAAAAAGACACTGGTGTCAAATGGTAAAGGAGGTCTGGAGCATAAAGGCATATCAGACCTCATGGCAATCCATCTTGGGCTATTTGTTAATGATCATTTTTCTCCAATTGCATGAAATTGGAGGAGCTCAGATCTGCCACCACAGCCCCCAAAACCATACCAAGGCCAGACAGTTATTATAAAATCAGGAAAGCTCATAATAAACATGACATTATTGAAAATTACTGTTAATTTTGGATCTGATGGGGCTACATATAACTTTTAAATATCTCTTAGAGATACATTTAGAGGTATTATCTAAGATTTGTTTTTTAACACTTCAGGGGAGAAAAAGTAGAAGCTACAGAAAAAAGTCCAAATTAACAAGTATATTTCTTTTAAGAGGGGCCAATCCTCCTGGATGGAAAAAAGACAACATGCTGGGACAGATGGAAGATCAGAGAAAGAGGACGATCTACACCAAGATGGGTTGACATTGTGGCTGTGGCAATCGGCTAAAGTGTATCAGAGATGGTGAGTGAGGATGTTTTAGGATCTGAAAAGGTTAAAAATCTGTTGTTCATAGGGTCGCTATGAATCATAGTTGACTCAATGGCAATGAACAACATAATGGTAATTTTCCAGGACACACAATAGCAGAGAAAATTATACAGTGAATCTACATAGATCCAACTTTATCTCTCCCACACATATTTTTTTTTATTTTTCTGATATTTTAAAATAAGTCCCAAACATGACACAACATATTTTTTACAAAGTAATACTTTAATGCTTACCTCTGATAAAGATCCTTTTTAAAAGCATAACTACTGTGTCACTATCATGTCTGTTGCACTGTTGTTCTTGTTAGGGGACATCGAGTCGAGTATGAGCTCACAAGAGCTCATTGCAGCAGTCACAGTATCAATCCACCAGGTTGAGGGTCTTCCTCTCCTTTGTTGACCCTCCACCCTTCCCAACATCATGTCATTCTCCAAGGATTAACACCTCTTACTTAGCAGTATGTCCAAAGTATATGAGACGAAGCTTCATCATTCTCACCTCCAAAGAGCACTCTAGCTACACCATCTCCAAAATATATCTGTTCTTTCTGTTGGCTGTCCATGGGATGTTCAGTGCTCTTCTTGAACACCACAGCTGTGTGTTGGATAATAAGCACAGGCAAATGCAATTATACAGACTATATGTGAAAGATTGTATAAAATGGTAAATGTTATATTACTTATATATTTATATATCTGATAAAGAACCAATGGGGATGAAGGAGGAATTTCAAGCTGCTCTAAAGGACTTGACAAAAAAAGAAGGCTCCAGGAATTAGTGGCATACCAATTGACATATTTCAACTAACAGTTGCTACCCTGACATGCCCATAAGGTTGTGCTAAGAAATCTGGAGGACAACTACCTGGCCAACTGACAAAGAGATCCATATTTATTCTCATTCCAAAAAAAGGTGACCCAACAGAGTGTGGAAATTATCAAACAATATCATTAATATCACATTCATGCAAGATCCTGCACCAGGTTTTCAAAAAATGATTGGAACAGTAGTACATTAACAGAGAAGTAATAGATGTGCAGGCTGAGATTAGAAGAGACTCTGGCACTCAAGACATTATAGCTAATATTAGATAGATCTTAGCTGAAAGTAGAGAGTACCAGAGGAATGTCTATCTGCGTTTCATTAACTGTACAAAGCCATTTGACTGCGTGTATCACAACAAACTGTGGCTGACTCTGAGATGAATGTGAATCCCAGCACATTTGATTGTGCTTATGAGAAATCTATACTTGGACCCAAAAGCAGTCTTCAAAGCAGAGCAAGGAAACACTGCATGGTTCAAAATAAGGAAAGATGTACACCAGGCATGGATCCTATCCCCATATCTTTACAATCTATATGCAGAATAAATCACTACCGGGGTAATGAGGATAGGTGTGTCAGAGATAGTCAAAGGTAGCATGCATAGGGTTGGTATGAGTCATAGTTGACTCAACGGCACACAACAATAGCAAACTATATATAATGATATAATGTTATGTCATATATATAATGTTTACATATATATAGGTATATAGTAGTAACTATAAAAAAGAAGATATAGATATTCAAATGTTGACAGAGATACCTGTGGTTTCATTACACATTCTAATTTTGAGTATGTTTAAAATTTTTCGTAATAAAATATTTTTTTAAAAGTCAGGACACCATCAACAAATAAATGGATAGAGAAACTGTGATATATTAACACAATAGAATACTATGCTGCATTGAAAAACAAGGAACTCATGCAATATTATTCAAAATGGGTGACCCTGGAGGACATTATGCTGAATGAAATATTTCAGTCACAAAAGTACAAATACTGAATGGTACCACTGTTGTAGAATGGGACTGACATCAGGATGGGGGTAAGACTGAGAAAAACTGGATAAATTATGTATACTGCATTGAAACAGATGAGGGAGAGAACAATTTAAAAGCGATATATGATAGGGTATTATGGTTATCACAAGAATCCAGAATTAAGGTTGCATCGTGGAGTGTACTTGGCATGTGGGAGGGGTGTGGGGGGATTGTATACCAATGGAAGCATTTTTCTTTTACTTTTCAAAAAGAGGTGTGAACTGGGGGGCGGGGGGGCCGCAGGGAGAAAAGTACAACAATGAATGAATGGAAATTCAAAATCTCTGTAAATGTTCTTTAAAATTAATAAAATAAAATTTTTTTTTAAAAGTCAGGACTGTAGTCTTCAATATGTATTGAAGCTCACCATGAAGAAGACAAAGATTCTCATCTTAAGGCCAATTGGCAGCACCAAGATGGATGGAGACTAGATTGCAGTTGTTAACAAGTTATAGGGGCTTGGCTCCACAATAAACACTCTTGACACCAGCAGTCAGGAAAACAAAAGATGAATTGTATAGGCAAATCTGCTGTTAGGGACATTTTCAGGATACTAAGAAGCAACAATATCAGTCTAGAGACTAAGGTATGAGCTTTGTAATTACATGCTTATATATGAGAGAGCTGGATAATGACTAAGGATGATAGAAAAATGGATGCCTTTGAATTATGGTGCTAGAGAACAATCTTGAACATAAAATGGACTGCTAAGAAAACAAATAGGTCTGTCTTGGAAAGGGCTAAACCAAGTTTCTCCTTGGGGGCAAGGATTTTGAAACTCCGTCTCACATACTTCGGGCATGTAGCCTGGGAGGGACCGATCCTTGGAGAAGGGCATCGTGCTCAGAAGGACGGAGGGACATTGCAGGAGAGAAAGATCCCGGATGAGACTGATTGATAAAGTGACTGAAGCAATGGAGGTAGGTGTGTCAGAGTCAGTGAGACTGACTCAGGACAGGGCAGGCCTTCTGTCACAAGCTACTCGAAGCAAATATAAACAACAACAACAAAGACAACTCTGAATCTACTGATCTGGGACAGTCTGTGAGACAAATTAAGAGAGGAAAAAAACATAATATAGTACATATAATGCTTTGTCTTTAAAACAAATTAAAATAGAATATACTGTGAAAACACACATTGAAATAAAGAGGAAAGAAACCAAAGCATTCAGGAAGAATGAAGACTAATTTATCCTTTGGTACCTTTTTAATTAGAGACATTGTATTACGTACCAGGAGGCAGTGATCAGAACAGATCAAGGAAACACTGCATGGTTCAAATTTGGGAAGAGTGTACACCAGGGATGTGTCCTATCTTTATACCTTTTCAATCTGTATTCAGGAGTCTGGGTTCTATGAAGAGAAATGTGGCATCAGGTTTGGAGGTAAACTCATCAACAATCTGTGCTATGCAGATGACACATCCCTGCTTGCTGAAACTGACTGCAGCCTTCAATATGGATTGAAGCTCAACATCAAGAAAACAAAGGTTCTCACCAGAGAGCTAATTGGCACCCCCATGATAGATGGTGAAGAGATAAAAATTGTTAACAGGCTCGGGTTGCTTGGTTCCACAATCAACACATTTGGTACCAGCATTCAGGAAATTAAAAGATTAATTGTATGGGAAAGTCTGCTCTCAGGGACCTCTCCAAAGTATAAAGAGCAACGATGACAGTCTGGAGACTAAGGTGTGCCTGATACAGGCCATAGTCTTCACAATTTCTTGTTATGCATCAGAGAGCCGTACAGTGACTAGGGGTGATAGAAAGAGAATTGATGCCGTTGAGCTATGGTTCTGGTGAAGAATGTTGAATATACTATGGACTGCTAGGAGAACAAACAGATTCATCCTGGAGAAGGTGAAACCAGGCTGATACTTGGAGGCAAGTATTCTGAAGCTTCATTTGACATACTTTGGACATGTTACATGGACAGAATGGTCTTTGGAGAGGGACGTCATGCTTGGGAAGGTAGAGGTACAGCAAGGGAGAGGAAGACCCTCAAAGAGATAGATTGATTCAGTCACTGAGGGAATGGGAGTAGGGATGTCAGAGACAGTAAGGTTGGCACAGGATAGAGAAGGTTTTGGGCTATTGTACATAAGATTGCTATGAGTTGCAAGCAACTCGGTGGCACCTGACAACAAAACAAACAATTCTATTTTTAAAAATAATTTCTAAATTATACAGAGTAGCTCCCTTGGGGCAATCAATCAAAAATCAGCCCTCAATACAAAAGTTTGTAAAAATTAAAGAAAAAAACACATAGACAAACATTTATAAATTAAAAGAAAGCAAACATACCATGTATCATCAAATCAATCAATAACTGAAGAAATCCTGGTTAGCACTTAGTTGCTAACTTAATTGTCGGCAGTTCCAACCCTTCCAATGATCCCATGGCAGAGAGATCTGGAGAAGTCCTTTGGTGTAGATTATAGTCTAGAGAGTCCTATGTAGCAATTCCATTCTGTCACATGGAGTGGCTATGAGTCAAAAATCAACTAGACTACATCTAACAACAACAACAATCAGTAACTATAATAGGTGATCAGTCACTGCTTATTGTTGTTAACTGCCATCAAGTAGATTCCAACTCATAACAACCTCAGGTGACAGAGGAGAACTGCCACACAAGGTTTTCTTGCCTTCGTTTCCTAGGATTGCTCCATGTGTTTGTTATCTGCATATGTGTGTTCTATGAGCAAATCATAGTAATGGTGATTTGAGTGTCCTACCAGGTTTACAGCAGTCCCTGGGTGGTGCAAATGATTAAGTGCATGTCTACTAGCGAGAAAAAAAAAAATTGGTGGTTTATATCCACCAAGAGATGTCTTGAAAGACAGAGCTTTCAAAGTCACAACCTGCAGAAGTCTATGGA
>NW_006399762.1:18341422-18343521 GCF_000299155.1 Elephantulus edwardii
TATTTTTGTGTGAGTGTACCGTCAAATCAGATCTGACTGGTACAGGAGGAGATTGTCCCTCCTTCCCCGGCAGAGCATCTGGTGGATTTGAACCATGCGCCTCTGGGATTGTAGTTGCAGCTCCTTGCCACTAGGCCACCAGAGCTCCCCGAGAAGACTACCATTTTAAGAATAATGTTCTTTAAAAAAAAAAATACAACAACAATAAAAAAGTAATAATGTTCTGACCACCACTTCTCCAACTAGGAATAGAATAGAAGTTCCTGGTAAAAGCGATTAAAAGTATAGAAAAAACACTGAATTAATTTTAAAAGCCTGATAGAGATTGACAGAGAAAAACTGAAGAGACTCCAGGAGACCACCTTTCAATCCAACAATAAATAGACTGGCCTACAGAAACCAAGGGGAAATAAGCTCCTGAGAACAATCAACTATAAAAGACCAAGATATATTTGGCAATATATTCCTAAAAGCAAAGACAGCAAGGTAAAGGAGTAGTGGAACTGGGTGAATGGAAAATATGGCACACAGGGTAGAAATAGGGAGAATGCTAATACCTTGTGGAGGTCACAACCAACATCACAGAACAATATGTGTCTGAACCGCTGAATGGAAAATGAATTTGCTATGCAAATGTTCACCTAAACCACAGTTTTAAAAGTTTCTCAATAAAAGATCTAATGATATTTTTAAATCACAATAAAAAAAATAAAGTATTCCTTTTTTTAAAAAAAAAAAAGGATGTTCTGTAATACAAAGTTCCGTTAAATTGTTGTGCTTTCATGAGGAACTTTCAATTGATTTTGTCTTCTAGGTGCCGACAGAGCACTAATAGGTAAGTATCACTCTTGAGCATATACCTTACTTTATCCACATCACAACGCAGAAACATTAGAATAACATTTAATCCAAAATAAAGCCTTTCTTTGAGATATAAGTCAATACCTACCCCAAAAAAATCCCTAGATAAAAAAATCTTTGTCACATTTTTTTAGAACTCTCTAAAAAGGGAATTCTAGTGATCTGATGGATAAGGAGTTGACTGCTAATCCAAAGGCAAGTAGTTCAAATCCACCAGTTACACTATAAGACATAGACGGGCAATCTCTGTCCATGTGATATTTAGACCCCGAAAACTCCACCAGAGAATTAGCTACACGTTGGTTTCAACTTGACAGTAACTCTGGAAGCCTAGTCTGTAGGAAGTTTCACTGCAAAGACCACTTCTCTGCTGGTTTGTATCTACCAGCTGCTACACAGAAAAAGGCAGTCTTGTGAAATTTACAGCCTTAGAAACCCAATAAAAGGTCAACTGTGGTTGGTTCCGACTCAACAGCAACGAGTAAGTTTAGTGACATACACAACTCTATAGAAATCTATATTCAAAGCAATAAGCAAAGGATAAGGTACAAAAGAAAGAACTTTAGACTCAGGATGAGCAGGAATTTCAGATTATTCATTATGAACTCAGAGTAAATCTGCCTTTTCATTTGCAAAATGTCCATAATTGATGAAATATTAGTTGTTGTGGTTATGGGCTGTCAAGTTGCCTGCAACTCATGGCAACCCTAAGTACAATAGCTCTGAAGCCTGCCCTGGCCCGAGCCAGTCTCACTGATTCTGATACACCTACAACTGTTGCCCTAGCTTTTGTATCAATCCATCTCATGCAGTGGTTTTCTCTCTTGAGCTGTCCCTCCACCCTTCCAAGCATGATATCCTTCTCCAAGGATCAGTCCCTCCTGGCCACGTGCCCAAAGTATGTGAGATAGAGCTTCAAAATTCTAGACTCCAAGGACCCTAAATATGGGAAGAACTCAAGTTCATGACAACTGCTATGATTATTGTTGTTGTTATTATTATTTGTGATATTTCCCTTAAAAATTAATCTGCTACAAAAACTACAATCTAACAAAGTAGAATTATATCAAAACAAGTATGAGATATCATTTTACCCCAGTAACAATAGCAAAATTTAACAGAGCAGCAAACAACAAATGCTGGCGAGGTTGTGGAGAGACTGGAACCCTTACTGTTGGTGGTAGTGTAAAACGGTGCAAGGTAGTATGGCACTTTCTCAAAAAGTTGCAAATAGAAAT
>NW_006399762.1:18344230-18358934 GCF_000299155.1 Elephantulus edwardii
TGCAAAACCCAAAATGAGTCTTAAACAAAGAAATTTTCATCTTTTTCTAAATTAATATATACAAAACTGTTCTTCTATCTAAATTAACTCAAAGGCCATGCTGTGTCTATTTAAACTGTGATTTCTGTGCAATCGATTCCATGGTTTCTTTTCAAAGTTCAAGACAATGGACAAAAATATGCTAAAGACTTATATCAAATCCGAGACCCAGTGAACAATAAATAAACACAAGTTCTCAAAAGAAAGTTCACCATCCAAACATTTCAGACAGTTGGGTGTAAATTAGGTTTAGGAAATGGTTCTAAAGAATCAGCATTAATCAAAACAGTCTGGAATATAGGCGCCTAAATCTACGATCAGAAAAATCATTCCATAACTTCCATTGACCCCAAACAGTGATCTCAAATTTCACACTGAATCTGGCTAAGTCAGTGCACAGTAAACAGTAGCATCTGGCTCTCATGTGAGATGGTTTACACAATGGGCTGATCCATAACTTTAGTCTACTTTAGACATGTAGATGGATGGGCTAAGAGCCCAGTGTGTTATAATAACCCTGAAAAGCTTTTGGCCCTGGCTGTGAACACATTAGCATTAACTTAAATCTGTTGCTGTGTTTACAACAAGAGATATTTGCTCATGCTTTCTTGCCTAAAAAGAAAGAGTTAAAGATGTTTTGAACCAAAAAAATTATTACCAAATCTAAGATTTAGGTAAAATATTTTGTTTCCATTTTTATGACAGTTTAAGAAAATTACAAGAAAAAATTGCAACTGCTTATTCTAAATACCTTGAGCTTATTTTACTTTAAGCTTATATTTAAAGAAAATATGTTTGATTGCATATCATGTTTATCTAAAATTAATTACTCCATATTTTATAAAACATATTAAAACACTGTCATGTCCCAAAACAGTTTAGTGATACAGAAACAAAATTTGGGCAATGTAACCATTATTTAAAAATGAGAGGGTCAATATAGATAAGGCTAAAAAATATACACACAACAAAACTCTGGACTGGTTTCGTATAGGTAAGAAAGAAGTTATCTAGAATCTTAATAAATGTTACAATGCAAACCACTGAGAGTATGTGGTTTGATTTATGTTTTAAAGGACCTTTGTCAAAATTTTTAAAAATGGAATATAGATCCATGTATGGGTTGTAAGGGAAAATTAATAAAAACCCTTAAAGAGTGAAATCTACAGTTGCACAGCAACTATTAAGCCTCCACCCAACATTTTTGTGGACTTGATTTTTGTTTTTATTTCTCTGTGTTACATATTGCAATTAATTTATGTGACATATTTATTTGACATTTCTGTCAATATTAGGTACATTAATGGCCAATTTCTCTTTCCTGACCTTGTCCCCTCCCACCACCACTTCATAACCTGAAGCTTAAAATGCTTAAAACAAGTAATCTTTTAGAGGATTCCTCGAAGATGTCACCATTTAGAAATGTCACACATGCGGCAATTTGTTTCTGAGCTAGAGAGTGCAGGCTTTTTAGAACAGTGTTCCAATTATTCTTGTTGAAACCACTCAAAGTGACTAGAACAATTTTCTCCCAATATATTACTATAGTGTAGTGCCTAGAATGAAAAGATGCCCTCATTGGGCCAGTAGGAATTGACTATTAAACATCAAAAATATTATCAGAGGGTCTAATCAATACAGAAAAAAATATTAAACAACATTCAACTTAACATTGTATTTATTGCTTCTATATAAAGTATCAACATAGTTAAATTCTATGTAGCATTCATATTTATAACAATTTTAAATAAATATAGGGACCCCACTCTTTAAAAATTAGATTGAATAATTATTATATGGGCATTCTAATATGACTACAGAACAGAATGAAGTTTCATTACTCTAATTTTACTTACAAGCAAGCATCATTGCTTGTAATATACAACACAGCATAATATTTTGTTTATTTGTCTTGTCACTCAATCAACAAGTATTCTTTGGATCTCTCTTCGTCTAGAATTAATCTAAAAAAATAATATAGTAAATGGAATATTTATTTTAAGTGTGATTATCCTTTAGGTTAAGGTTTTAAATATGCTACCACAAATAGTGCTCGTGTATAGAAACAGCATTATACAACTCAAAAAATAATCTAAAGGATGAACAGCTTCTAAATGTTCTCAAGGTATGTGATTTGCTATAATGAACAATGATCTCTCTTATTAATTAAAGAGACCCACAGTCCCAATTAGCCAAGATTGGGAAATTCTAATGATCAAGAATTTGCAATCTCATCAAATAGACCAACACTGAAGATATACACCACCAACAACAAATGACTTAAGAAAATCAAGCCATTTTTTTTTCTATAGAGTTTTTGTGATCTGTTCCAAGACATCTTCAACAAGGGGAGTGACACTGTAGTGACTTTTGTCTTCTAGTGGTGCCCTTAGGTGTAGCTCTGGTGACTTAGTCCATAGCATGTCGTGCTGCTACCCAAAACGCTGAGCATCATTCACGATTCAAATCCACCAGCTGCTGCAGAAGGAAAAGGAGCAGTCTCTTCTCATTATGATTCACAGTCTCAGAAACCTGACGGAAGGCTGCTAAGAGTCAGAACCGAATGCATAACAATGACTGTGTTGAGTCGTGACTAAGTAGTGAGCAGTGAAATGAAATAAAAAAATAATGTGAAAATGAAAACTATTTCATAGTAAAATGCTCTCTCCTTAGCTTGTGTGATAACTGAGGGAGCACTGGGCTTAGTCTCAAGAAGACTTAGGTTCTGGTTCTGACTATATCATTTATAAGACATCTAACTCCAGGTAGTTAACTCTGTAAAATACGGAAATTAATCAGGTCAGCTCTGGTCCCATTTTTGTTCCTACATTTTAGGCCTCTAACATCAAGTAGCACTAGTAGCTTAGTGCACAACATTTTGATTGTTAACTGAAAAGTCGGCAGTTCTTATTCACAAGCTGCTTAGAAGGAGAAAGATGAGCAATCTCCTCAGAAACCAGACGGAAGTCGTGAGTCAGAAACCAACTCTATGACACAGGGTTTGGGGTTTTGTTTTGGTTGGTCGGTTTTGGTTTAACTTCAAGTGTCTTCCCTGCAAAGCATAAGTCTAGGGTGTAATTGCCCTTCTACATGAACCACTACCTGCTTGAAGTGATCATTTGTAAGATAAAAAGGGAGCATAAAAGCATTTTCTTTTCATCTCCTATTAATGTATTGATTTTTTTGAAGAAATCTTTGCAATCTCATAATTATTCATTAATAATGATAAATAGAAGGAGGCAGCATGAAGGGGGAAAAAAAAGGTATTTTCTCAGTTTGGGTGCCTAGGAATCAAAGTGTCCAAGCATGGATATTTACAGATATTTCCTTTAGCGAAATAAAGTTTCTGGCATGTGGCCAAAAAGGGGGGTGTGGTCTAGAGTTAGTCAGAGGCCTACAGAGAGAAGAAAAAGGCTTGGTCAGTTAGAATACCTGTGAAAATGTTCTTATTCTGTCCTCAACCTACTTTCCCTCTAGCAAACCTACTGTTTGTCAGTTTCTATGCAATGGTTAACAAAATTACAAACAGTGACAGCAACCTTTTCCAGAACAAAGCTAGCTTCACTCAACAGTGTGGAAAGAGGGGAAGGTGAGGTGAGAGAAAGGATCTTTATTTTTCTATGGCTTCATTTTATGTATCACAAGATTCAAGTCATTCATTAGAACCCTTTTTGTACTAGTGTTATGCCATTTAGTGAGAGTGAACAATCTCCATTCATAACACCTTGGGTGGGGTGATGTCTTGTCTGTTGCTTTGTACCTTAAACCATATATTGCAAAAGGCTATAAAGGCACATTATCTTTATGCCAAATAATAGGCTGGCTTATATAACAAGTAGTATCAACCCTAAGCACTGAGCTCCCTTAAACAATTAATTTTTCCAGATCAAATGATACATTTATCCAAAACAAACACAAGGAAAGATAGAGAAGCCAGATCAATGGAAACAGAATAAACAGAATGGAAATACCTGGATTGTTGACAAGTTCTGTAGCTAATGGGTTGAACTATTTGTATAAAAAAATTAAATATTCAAAATGGGTGGCTCTGGAGGACATTATGCTGAGTAAAATATCTCAGTCACAAAAGGACAAATACTGCATGGTGCCACTGTTGTAGAAAGTGACTGACATCAGGGTTGGGGTAAGACTGAGAAAAACTGGATAGATTATGTATACTGAATTGAAACAGATGAGGAAGAAAACAGTTTAAAAGTGATATATGATAGCATATTATGATTATCACAGGAATCCAGAATTAAGGTTGCATAGCAGAGTGCATGGGGGACTGGGGGTGGGGGGGATTGTATACCAACGAAGAAGTTTATCTTTTGCTTGTCAAAGATAGGAGTGAACTGGGGGGAGGGGGTAAAGAAAAAAGTGCAACAATGAATGAATGAAAATCCAAAATCTCTGTAAATGTTCATTAAAATGAATAAAATAAAATTTTTTAAAAAATATTAAAGAGAAATCCAATTTTCTGTGTAAACTTGTACCTAAAACACAAAGCTTTTTTTTTTCTTGTTTTTTTTTTAACACAAAGCTTTTAAAAATAATCTAAAAGGAAATGAACTTCAAGTAAATGTACTCTCTTTGCCTCCATGATACCATCTTTCTCACCCAGAAGTTTTCAATGGCTACTTGTTTCTGCAATCAGTCTTTGGCCCCAAATCCTACATCTGTGCAGACTCACAGAAAAGATAAGAAGTCATCCCTAAAAAAGAAAGAATGAAAGATTCTTTTCCAATGGTTTGAGACACCGTTTAATTACTTGTCTATTGTTTTTTATAGGTACACCCTGCCCCTTGACCTACAACTCCATCAAGGGTCCATAGACAAGTGTCAGAGCAAATAAACAACCTATTTCCCAAACCTCTCCTTTACAGACTCTTCAAATCACATACTTCTTCTCAATCTCGAAACAAATTTGGTGTTATGTTCCTGGAAGGGAAAGTCAGATGGTGTTAGATATATTCTCCTAGTGCTCGAAAAAGACCACACCTAAAACATAATGGAGCTGAGGCTCCCTCCTAACGCCTCAGTGCAGGACTGATTCAATTTCCTGTAGCATAGATCTTTTTCCTGAAGATGAATTCTTGTTACCAGCAAACAGATAAACCCCTTGGGTTCTGAAATCTGTGCTTCTCACTTCTCATGACTCTTTAGGTTTTTGAAGCAGTAAAGACAATTTGCTTGTAGGAAAAAAAAGAAAGTGAACTCCATCATTCTTCCATTGGAAGCACCTGCTCTTGCAGCCGACATTACCTCATATACATTTTTACTATTTTTTTAAAAAAATGCAATAAAACAGCAGTTATTTACCAGAAAGGGACCAAGTCTGACTAAATCCCACTGCTCTTTCACCTTGATTTCCCTCCTGTTCACCTAACGCAGAAAAGGGGTGGCAACCACTGAATATTTCTCCTGAACAAACAGCGGCTGCTACAGTGATCCTACCCAAGGTGCCACCACCCTCTCTCTTCCTTCTCTCACTCCTAAGTCCACTGGAGTCTGAGAACCTGGAATCAATTTAATACAACTATGTCTTGAAAATTTTGTCCTACTATTAAAAAAAAATAGTAAATGCAAATCAGAAAAGCACTTGTACAGAACAAACCAAAATCAGGTCTGGGTACGATTTGCACATAGCTTACACGAGGCTGTTTATGAACTCCAAGATGACATGGAAAGCAATGCAGCTAGCCTAGATCCTGGGAGGGTGTTCTACAAAGGGCTTCCAGCACCCCCTCATCAACACCACCACTTCCTCACAGCCTCCCGATCGCTCTGAATAAAGATCTTCTTCAAGCACTTACTGGGAACAGCAGCTTCTCTCCGCAGTGTGCCTGTGAGTCACGCAGCAGGAGGGGCCCCTGAGCGGGGCAAATCGGAGAGCCCCCGGCTTTGCTGCAGGCTGGTGTCTATGAGACAGCAGCCCGGGAAGCCGACTTTCCCATTCCAGCCTCAGACTGTAATCCATGTGCTTTCCGCGGGCCAGTCCCAGCTGCCCACAGAACACCACATGATCCGCTCTGACATCAGATCAGCCAGACGCGACAGCCCATCCGCCAGCCTCTTCCACACTCTAGAGTTGCATCATTTGGGAGGCTCTGGTTTGCATTTAAGCAGGTGGTTGGTTCGTACAAGGGACGGTTGTTTTACCACAAATTATTTTCTAACGGGACTGGGAAGAAGAAGCAAGCAAAAATTTGGGTTTCTTTGCAGCCAGAATCTCACAGATAGATGGGAAGTAACTGGAGTTCATCTCGTTCAAAGAAGCCAAGGCAGGAGCTACTGTTAAGATGCCAAAGCTTCAGGAATGATTTCATCTGCAGATCACTACCACCACCGTGCCCACCACCGTTCAGTAGATCATCTTTTATAACGCCTTTAAGTCATGAACTGTTGGTGGGTTTGTGTAGGTTTGTTTTTTGGGTTTTTTTAAAGCTAAGCACACAGCTTTCTGTTCACAGAAGATCTCAGAGAGGTAGTCACTAGACTCAGTGAATATCCAACAATTCCATGGTGATGAGACCCACATATAACCCACCAGAAACAGACCAGCAGACCTAGACAGACAGGCAGGTTTGCGAGAAGGATTTATTCATGCTGGCATTCATTCATGCGGTAACCATTTATTGTTCACCTACTATATAACAAGTACAAAGGAAGCTACCAAAACAGGGAGAAAGGGTGAATATTTTCAGCATGCACAGTTTCAAAGATTTATTTTTATCTAGCACATTGTTTTTAATTCTACTTCTAAAGTAGTGAGTAAAGATGTAAGTGGAAACAAAGATCCTTATAAAATATTCTGAATCCGAAGGCTGATTAACAAAATTTTATTTTAACTCCATTATGAAATATGAACAGATATAGCCACACCCATGTTTACTGCAGTACTAATTATAATAGCAAAGGGTTGGAAACAACCCAAGTGCCCATCCATAAATAAATGTCTAAAGAAACTGTTAAACATTTACACAATGGAGTATTATGCATCACTAAAACTTTATCAAGAATTAGTGAAATACTGCTCTAAAGAAATTAGAACAAGTGATACTAAGTGACAATAAGTTAGTCACAATAAGATTATTATGGTATAAGCTCTTTAATAGAAAAAATAATTTTTGAACATTAATAGAAATGACAAAAATGGGAGAAGAGTACAAAAATGCTAAAAATGTAAACATTTTTAAAATAAGTAAATATATAATATTTTTGAAAAAATATATAAAAACAGATATAGATAGAGAGAGATAATGTTGTTGGTAAGTTCCATCGAGTCGAATATGACTCTTAGTGACCTATGAACAAAAGATCTGAACCCTGTTCTATAACTATCATTGTTTTTCTAATGTTCATAGAGTTTGTTACCTAATAAGTGGATGCCAATCCTGCTTCCAAATATAGATATCTCTCTCCATCCTCCAGTGCTATTAACTGCCCCTAAAAACCCATGGAAGGGTCAGCTATGGGTTGGTTCTGATTCAATGGTACACAACAACAAAAAAGTGTGTGTGTGTGTGTGTGTGTGTGTGTGTGAATGCACCAATAAGAAAAATAATGAGTTTTAAGGTAAGAATAATGATAATCCGTAAGCCTTTATAAAGCAAGATCATAGAAAAGTTAGACAACAAGGACCAGAAATCTAATTCTTCCCTAACAAAGAGGAAAATTCACTTTTATATGGCTTACTACTTTACATCCTGTATATTTTGTTTAGTAGCTATAAACTAGTAGCTATAAACAAATATTTATATAAGGTATATTTGTGTAGAAACAGGACACACTATTAATTGTAAACTCATTAAATGTTATTTACCATAATATCACTAAAAATTATTTCAACATGTTTTTTCTTGTTGTTGTTATGTGCTATTAGGTAGGAAACAACTCATAGCTGACCCTCCAGAAGGTTTTCAGAGGCTGTAAATCACAAGGAGGAAGATTGCCCATATTTCCCCCCATGAAGTAACTGGTGGATTTGAATCAGTCAAATGCCTTTGCATAGTCAACAAAGTACAAATAGACATTCCTCTGGTATCTTTAAGCCAGGATCCAAATAATAGCAAAAATGATATCTTTGTGCCATGGCCTCTACTAAATCCAGCTTGAACTTCTGGCAATTCTCTATCTATGTACTTGTGGTGTCAGCCTAAAGTTGGCATTTTTAGCCATTACCTTTGCCCTCTTTGGTCTCCAGCTACCTTAACTGCAGACACATGGTCTTCCAAATCATCAACAGCTGTGGGACTAGGTAAACGAAAGAGTGCTTCACACAGTGAGCAGCAAGATTTGAGGGAAACTGGAGCAAGATGCTGGTGAGAATGCGATCTCGCTGAGAACAAGACCTTGGTGGCAAGACCCTGCTGATGGTGGTGAAGAGACTGTGGCATTGCTGTGAAGAAAGTGTGGCAAGGTGTAACCAGAGGAGACCTGAGATAAAGGCCACAGTTAAAGGTCTGTTGTTCTTGCTAGATGATGGAAGGAAAAGCTGATTTATAATTGTTCTGAAGCAAACCTTGCTAGATGATTTGAAATTGACTGCTGAACTGAAATAAAAATTTTACTAATTAAGGAAGTATGCTTTGCTGTTAATCTGATTTGAGATTACCTGGATTTGGGCAGTCAGATATTCTTTGACTCTCCCATTCCCCAGTCTATTTCCCTAATAAACTGCACTCTTGATACCACAACTGAGATTAAAGTCTGTGAGTCAACAATGAGTAAATGAGCTCTTGCTGCTGGTGTGGCTATAGAGGCACCATGGGGCTGGGCGATGGGCTCTTTATCTGCTTTCTGCTCTAAGGCAATGAGGGGCTGTGCTATTCTCTCCCCCTCTGGCCCTTTCAGAAAGGAAAGATGCTCATAGCCCTGTGCTCCTGTGTCCCATTGTCTGGTCTTTAAACAGTAGTAGTCTAGTCATTTTTAAACAATCTTCAACAGTATTTTGTTTGCACGTAATATTAATGATATTGTTCATTAATTTCCATATTCTGTTGGATCACCTTTCTTGGGAACAGAAACAAATATTAATCTCTTCTAAGCAGTCAGCCAGGGAACTGTCCTCCAAACTTTCTGGCATAGATGTATGAATACATTGAGGGGTGTGTCTGTTAGTCATATCATTTGGTACCCCATCAATTCCTGGTTCTTCATTTTTTTGCCAATGCTATCAGAGAAATTTGAACTTCTTTTTTTCATTACTGTTGGATATTGATCATATGGAACTTACTGAAATATTTCAGAGTTGGCCAATTCTTTTTGATATAGTGAGTATGTGATTCCCTCAATCTTCTTTTAATGTTTCTTGGTTCATTCAAGATCTTGACCATAGCATTTCTAAATATTAAAATGAATAAAGATGATGGAAGAAGAATTGAAGGCTTTGAGCTACAGTGTTGGGGAAGAGCACTGAATCTCCATATCTTATGCCCAGAGTGTTCCTTGGAGGCAAAGGTGATAAGGTTCTGTCTCACCTACTTGAGTATGTTGCTAGTAGAGGCAATTCTTTAGAGAAGGACGACATGCTTTGAACAGTGAGAGGGACACATGCTTTGAAAAGTGGAGGGTCAGCAAAGAGAGTAAACTCCTCAACCAGATGAATAAACACAGTGACTGCAGCAGTGATTCAAGTATGTCAAAGATTGTGAGGGTGGCACTGGATAGGACAGGTTTCATATCTTTCGTTCATAGGGTCGCTTGTTCTGAGTCTTGACTCAATAGATCCTAACAACAATGTATGAATAAGAAAGTTGAGCAATGAAAAAGGAAGACAAAAAAAAAACTAATTGTGTCATTGATTTATAGTATATTCAAGAGTACTGAATATACCATGGACAGCCAAAAGAATAAAACACTTGTCTTGGAAAAAGAGAAGCCAGAATTCTTCTTAGAAGCAGGGATTATGGGATTTGGTATTATAGGCACGTTATTAGGAGGGTGCCAGTCCCTAGAAAAGATCATTTTGCTTGGAAAAGTGAAAAATCAGCAAAAGAAATGAAGATCCTTATTGAAATGTGTTGATATAGTAACTAAGACAATAACTTAAGTAGAAGTCATGAAGATGAGGAAGGGTCAGTCAGGGTTTCACCTTGTTTTATACATATAAACACCATCACTGTGATTTGGAAACTACTTGAAGGCACCAAACAACACAACAATTCATATGGTCCAAGTAATAAACAGAATTAGGCAACGTTGTTAGTAGTTTGTAAGTGATTACTTTGCATTATCGTCAGGATTGAGGTTTATCTCTTTAAAAGGAATTCTACTAATTTGATAAAACATGATATATGTTGTTGTTGTTGTTGTTGTTATGATTCCCATTCTTCTCAGAGTCAGCCTTGATAGCACATAACAACAACAACATTGTTGTTGTTGTTGTTGTTGCTGTTATGTGTCAACATCTACTCACAGTTGACCCTCCAGCGGGTTTTCAGAAGCTGTAAATCACATCAGAGGAGATTGTTCATCTTTCTCTTGTGAAGGAACTGGTAGATTCAAGCCACCTATCTTTGGGCAAAGAATGGAGAGAAGATTGAAACTGTCAACAGCGTCATCTCACTTGAATCCGCAGTGAACACCGTTGGTACAAACAGTCAGAAAATAAGGAGACACATTGCACTGTGAAAATCTGCAGCTAGGCACCTTTCCAAATTATGGAGGAGTAGTGATGTCAGTTTGAGGACTAAGGTGTGTCTGATTCAGGCCAGAGTCTTTCCGATTACTAGCCATACATCCGAGATCTGTACAATGAATAAGGATGACAGAAAAAGAATTGACACCTTTGAGCTGTGGTGTTGGAGAAGAGCACTGAACAT
Source organism: Elephantulus edwardii (assembly GCF_000299155.1). Taxonomy (NCBI): domain Eukaryota; kingdom Metazoa; phylum Chordata; class Mammalia; order Macroscelidea; family Macroscelididae; genus Elephantulus; species Elephantulus edwardii. The sequence goes on from NW_006399762.1 coordinate 18,355,096, forward strand.
CCTTTGGATGGCCAAGAATGAATATATGTGTCTTGGAGAGGAAGCAGCCAGAGTATTCTTTGGAGGCAAAATGATGACGCTTCACGTCACATAATTTGGCATGTTGCTAGGAAGTGCTGCTCCTTGGAGAGAAACATGATGTTGGGACTTGACTTGACAGCACCTAACAATGACGACCACCACCTTTGGGTTGGTAATGCAACTCCTCAGCCCCAGATGACCATAGTTCTCTTTTAATTATTAGGCATTTGAATGTACCAAATACTAGTTACTGGTATTCCATCTTTTGATATTTATTTCTTCATACCATTTTTATTTTTATTTTTATTTTTATTGTGTTTTTATTATTTGTTTTGTCCATTCTATTGAGCTTCATTTCTTGCCTTTCCATTTTCCTTGTCTGAAACATAATAACTGTTTTACTGTCTTCCAAATTTATAATTGTTTTCCTTTGTAACTTGTTCTCTTAAAATGTCTTCTAATGCCCAGATGTTGAACCCTATATATCACTCCTTTCTAAAAAGAATGAAAATAGCACTTTGGAGACATGAATGATTTCATCTTTGAGACAGAGATTGTATAATATAAGCCTAGAACATTGTCTTATGCCATAAAACAAGGAAACGTTCAAAGTACGGTGGGGTCATGTCAATAAAGACAATGGAGCCAGCTCGAAAGGTTCCCGAGAGCCAACTTCTTTAAAACATCTGTTCCAGTTACTCTGGTGTGTAGCAAGGCCTGCCAAATTTAGCAGCTTAAAACAACATTTATTTTTCTCTCAAATCTGCAGTCTGAGTAGGGCTCAGCAAGCCAGCTGAGCATCAGCAGAACACCTCAAAAGTTAGAGACTAGAATGTTCTGAGAGTTCACTTACTTGTGTGTTGGTACCGAGAGTCAAACAGTTAAGGGATGGATTGATTAGAGTTCCTTAGCCACCTCACTCTATCTCTATATTGTCTCTCTGTATACATTCTCCAACATTATGGCTTCAGGGTGGATGACCTTCTCTAAAAATATGAGTCCTGAGAAAGACAACCAGATAGAAACTGTGTGGCTGAGTACTACCCAGCCACAGGAGTTGGGCAACAATGCTTCTATGCAGATTCATATTTCGTGGAGAAGTGTCAACTTTACATTAGAAGAAAAGCATGACAAACTCAATATATCAACAAACTTCTTTGTTCAATCTGTCACAACATCAAAAAGAATTTTTTTTACAATCAGTTAAAGTCTTTGAAGATATAAAAATCCTAAAGATACTCAACATTTAATAAGAAAAAAATTGCTGGTAATTGAGGTGACTATTATATTACTTGCTTATTCAAAAACTGCTAGAGATATTTAAAAGATTCTGTTTCAATATAGAACTGTATTTCAAAGTATTAAAAGCTGGATAGTTGAGGATGAAAAGTTCTTTATTAGAGGAAAAAAATCCTAGTTAATTCTTTATTAGAGGGAAAAAAATCCTAGTTAATGTAAAAGTACTGACTAAATTGGGAGAGGAAGTGGGAACAAGAAATCATCATTTTGCAACCATAATTTAAATCATTTATGTAAGCCAATAAGCATTGTTATTGATTGTTGTCAAGTGGAGCACGCCTCATAGCGACCCTATGAACAAAAGACCGGAAACCTTTCTAAATCTATCAACATTTATCAAAGTTCCTAGAGTTTCCAGAGGCATGTTGTTTAGGAAGTGGATGCCACTCCTCCTTCCAAATTTGTCTTAAAGGGAGCTCCACCAAACAATAAGCATAAGTGCTAAAATAATTATGTGTTAAAGTTGTTAAGGAATAGGTATGAATCTAAGTATGATTCATTTAATTATACTAAGGTATACTATAGGGAGCTCTGGTGCCATAGTGGTAATAAACTGCACTGTAATCCTGAAGGCACATGGTTCAAATTTACCAGCTGCTCCACGGGAGAAGGATGGGCAATCTCCTCTTGTGCAAGTTACTGCCCCTGAAAACTCACTGGAGAGTCAGCTATGGGTTGGCTCTGACTCGATGGCACACAACAAAAACAAGATATACTAAGTCTTTCATACTTTGGACATGTAGTTAGGCAAGGCTATTCATTGGAGAGGAGCATCATATTTGTAAAGATGAGTCAGTGAAAGAGAGGAAGATCTCCTCACTCCCTAATAGAGAGCGATTGACATGATGACTTTAACAAGGGGCTCAAGTCTTCCAAGCCCATTGCTGAAGTAGGATAACACAGGATAGGACAGGGTTCAGGTTGGCTGTTCATAGGGTTGCTATGAGTGGTATTCGACTTGACAGCACTTAACACCACCATTAGATATGGAGGATGTTTACTCATATAGAGTGATACTCAATACTCAAGGGGGAAATTATAATTTTGCAAAGGAGATATCTGCTTATTTCCATATTCTCTATTAATCTAGTGATGAACTTAAGCATCATAAATAGTAAAATAACTAGACATAAGTGACTCAATATAATACGATACAATGTTTACAGCATCATCCATGAAATGTTCTTAATAAGAAAGTTTTATTGACTTTAGCTAAACTTTCAGACATAAATCTTCGGTTCATAGGAAATACTGTATCTGGAGGAAGAAGTTAAACTAAATAAAAAGAAAACAACCCTAAATCACGAAGAATTCAATCCAAAACCTAACCCAGTCTTATGGAATATCATGTTAATTTGTTAGTTTTGCTAATGATAATAACATTTGCATTTATTAAGAGGAAAGTCCTGATTTTAAGATGCCACATGGGTCTCAGATGAGAGCAGAATACCAATAAGATGTTTAACTATGTCTTATTGCCTACAACGAGGCACTTAACTGTAGATTAGAAACTAAGTAACACTGAAAAGAAAGAGAATTCCAGAACACTTAATTGTGCTCATGGGAACTTATACATAAGCCAAGAAGCAGTCATCAAGACAGAACAAGGGCACACTTCAGTTTAAATTTAGGAAAAGAGTGCTTCAGAGCTGTATCCTCTCACCATATTTACTTAATCTGTATGCTGAACAAAAAATCTGAGGAGCTAGACCGAATAAAATTTCACCTCACATACTTTGGGCATGTTGCCAGGAAAGGCTAGTCTTTGGAAAAAGACATTAACTATAATGGGAAAGGTTGAGGGTCAAAGTAAAAGAAGACCACTAACAAAGTGGATTGACACAGTAATTTTAAAAGTGGGTTCAAGTATATTAAAGATGGTGACGATGGCATAAGTTGGTAAAAGTTCAGCTCCTTTATAGTATTGCTGTGAGATATAGTCAACTCAATGGCACCTAACAGTAACAATAGCATACAATATGAGGAAAAGCACAGAAGCTAGATTGAGAGACAAGTCATTCACAACTATTGAAAAGAGATATTTCTTGCTGAAAATGGGATTCAAGCACTTACTCATAAAATTCAAAGAATTACTAGAATTCCATGGCAAAAGAAAGGAAACAAAAATCTTCACAACTGGACCAATCATATTTAAAAAAATCATGTTTTACTAATCATGTAAAAAAATAATGTTTATGTTGTCAAGGATTTCATTTTACTTGAGTCTGTAAGAGACAATTCCAGAAGTAATTTACATGTTATATTGGACAAATCTGCTGAAAAGGATTTTTTATATGTTTAAAATGAAATATATTACTTTGGGGACCTCTCTCTGTGTGTGTGTGTGTGTGTGTGGGTGTGGGTGTGACACACCCGCCACAAGGATTTCCAATCACTTCATTTTCATGTGAAAGATACCAACCCCATTCTTCAACAAGATGGAAAAGGCAATCTCCAATTTCGTATGGAATGGAAAAAAGCCCCGAATAAGCAAAGCACTCCTTAAGAATAGAAGAACG
>NW_006399762.1:18360924-18388222 GCF_000299155.1 Elephantulus edwardii
TATTGAACTTACATGACATTCTGGAAAATGCTATAGGACTAGAACCGGGTTAGGCGAGATGGTAGGATGTCACTATACAGTGAATAGTAAGAAGAGATAGTTTTAGGTTTTCGAAACACTCTATATCTTGTTTGTAAAGATGATATGAAAATCTATTCATATGTTACAACTCAAACATCTTTCTACACAGAGATTTTGCCATAAATAAGTTGTTAAAAATGGAATGTAGAAGTTGAAGTATTTAAATGAATATTTTTAAAAAAAGCATATTATTGTAAAAAAAAAAAAGGACGAGTGTTGTGGCAGATATAGACTATATTATGGATTTCCAGAAAATAGACTAATCTGTTTTGGAGGAAGTACATCCAGAATCTTTATTAGAAGTCCAAATAGCAAGACTTCACTGTATATACTTTGGATAAGTCATCAGGAAAAAGCAGTCTCAGGAGACAGGCATCAGGTTTGGTGAAGGTTTAGCAAAACAGAGGAAGATTCTCAAGATGAATTGGCAAAGCAACTGCAACACTGGACTCAAAACATTGCAGCAATAGTGAGAGAGTCACAGTGAGAATGGGGAAGTGTTTCATTGTGTTGTGCATGGATAGGATTGTGACAAGTTGGAACTGCATCAATCACACCTAACAACAACGAAGAATATAGGATGGAAATAAAGTAGTGTATAATGCAAACTATTAGCAAATTTACATGTGAATATATGGGTATTCTGTATACGATTCTTTCTGGGTTGGTGAGTTTATGAGAAAAGTTTCATAGGAAGCGTAGTGAAACAGTAAATTGTTCCAAAATCCAGGGATTTTCTAAATATTAACTTCTAATTTTATGACAACTTTTTAAAGCATTTAACTATTTATATTGTCTGGAAATTTTTTGTGATACTCTATTTTTTTTTTTTAATATGGAGCCTTATTTAATGATATTACTCAAGTCTGTTCCGAAAGAGCTTGCCTAAGGAAACCCTAGGGACTTGGAGAAATGATGAAAGTTACACGCGTTCGGACCTTTCATTCATAGGGTCGTGATACTCTATTTTTTTCCAAATGCCAGATCAAGTATCCTTGTGCAACAGGAAAGGTCCTTAGAAGCAAAGATGATGATTTTTCATCTCAGATATGTGGGCATGTTATCAGAAGGGACTAGTCCCTGGAGAAAGGCATTCGGCTTGGTAGAGAGAGGATCGGCCAAATAGAAGAAGGCCCTCAAGATCAAAAGACATGGGTGCAGTAATGGGTTCAAGCTTAGTGTGATGGTGATAATAGTGCAGGACCAGACAGTGAACATAACTGAATTGAATTCACTGACTTGAAACTGATTCAATAACTTAATGAGAACTCTTCCCCCCAAATTATTACCTTTATTTTGTTATGGTCTATACTGTCCTATCAGAACTGACTCTAGCAGATTCTCCAGCAAGTTTTCAGATGCTATAAATTGTACAGGAGGCAACCTTTCTCCAATGGAGTGGCTGGTGTATTTGAACTGCCTGCCTTTGGGTTGTCAGAGCAATTCTTCACCACTAAGTCACCAGAGCTTCCTGTATTTAAGTCTTAAGCTACTGATGTATCAGGATCTATTCCTGAAATAACTATGCCTTTGACTTGTTTATCCATGAGTCTGTATCAGTGCCATTTTAATTATTGCAGTTTTATGTAATAAAAGTCACCTGAGAGGAGCTCTGGTGGCCTAGTGGCAAGAAGCTGCACTGCAATCGCAAAGGTGCACAGTTCGAATCCACCAGATGCTCCGCTGGAGAAGAGGGGCAATTTCCTTCTGTGTCAGTCAGATCTGATTCAATGGTACACAACAACAACAACAACAAAATTAAAAAGTAAAAAGTAAAATCACCTGAACAATTATTTCCATTTCAAAGAGAAATATTGCCTGTACATTTTTGCAAGTAATTTTACGCAATTTTAACTGGCCTTACATTACAAACTCGACTAGATTTCTCCTGTGCATCCATACCGGGTTTTGAACAAAATCAAATTGTGAAATATTATCCTCTCTATAATATTGACAACTAGTATCTAATCTCACTAAATTTTAAGATTACTTATTTTTATTCCATTTTTATATTGGGTCATAATGTGCTATCTTCATGTCCTCTAACCTCACTAGTTTTAGTTCTGTCCTCTGAAGCTACATGAAATTGTATTTCTCTTCTACAGACATCTAAAGAAAGCAATTTTCTTCCCAATTCATTTAGCTATTTTCTTACTTAACATGATTTTCAGTCTCTTCATCATCCTGCTCGCCCACTTCCGGATATGGCCCCGTTTGACAGTGTTTATTTTAAAATGTGGGACCCAGATCTAAGGACTCCAAGCTCCAAATGTGTGTGGTCTGTGAAGCACAAACATAGCGAGATTATTCTCTCTCTCATTCAGGACACTCAGTTGTCTAGATATGTGTCCACTTTCTTGGCAATTCTCTACACTCTTGGCTTGTATTAAGTTTACAGTTGACTAAAAATCACTAGACTTTTTTCATCAAATTGTTCTTAAAATAGACCTCATCTTCTTGGACATAAACAGATGAATCCTGACTTTATCTGCAAATACTGTTTATATGCATCCTTGTGAAATTTTCCATCATTGCACTACTAGTTTATTATTTCAGGTCTTAACTATAAAGCCTAATTCTATATTCCAAAGCATTAAGCCTTAGTCATCTGCAAGTTTAACAAATATGACTTTCTTTTGGCTTCATAATAAAAGTCTAAAAAAACCCAAAGGATTAACTCCTATAGCAAAACAACCTAACATTGCCTTCTGAGATATTGTTCAAGGTCAAATTGAAACAGAGATCTTTTGTGTGTTCTTATCAAGCTAGGATCTATAGATAATCAAATTTTGTTATAAGCCACTTGTGTTTTATAAGGCCAAATTGACACCTAGTGATTTTGTCCCAGTGTGAATGCTCACAAATCATTAGTTTTATATTTTACTGAAGATCAATGATAAACAGAGCTATATCTTAAAATTCAAAGTGATTTTTTCCCTTTCCTGAAAACATGGACAAAACTTAGCCACCATGTAGAACCTCTTCCTTTCCATCTCTATTCAAAGAATGAACTACAAAAGTCAAACCGATTGCCATCAAGCCAATTCTGACTCATGAAAACAGCACGTATTGCAGAGTAAAACTATACTCCATAGTTTTCAATTATTTAATCTTTAGAGTAATCAAATGATTAAGTACTTGACCACAGGCCAAAGCTTGACAGCTCATATCCACAAGAGACAAGTCAAAGATAGACTTGAAATCCGCTTCAGAAATGTCACAGCCTTCAAAACCTAACTGAAGAATCTAGCTCTGCACTCATGGCATCATTGTGAGTTGAATCAACTCCACAGCAAATGTTGTTGTTATATGCAAGCATGTCAGAACCATATCATCACTGGCAGAGGGTTTTCTGTGGCTGTAAATCACAGAAGAGGAAACAGTCCATCCTCCTCCTGTGGAGCAGTGCTGGATTCAAACAGTGAGCTTTTGGGTTGGCAGCACAAAGCCTTTCCACTAAGCCACCAGAGCTAACAACAATAATATTTGCAAGCAGACTGTCAAACTTTTCTTCTGAGGCCCCTCTAGGTAGGTTTGTAGCATCAACCTTTCAAGTGATAGTGGAGTATTTGACTGTTTGCCCCATTGAGAGGATAGCACCTTTACATATTTTGATTGTCTGGATTTTATTTTTAGAAAAATGACATCTTCATGGCATCCACATATACTTTCTTGAAGATATTTGCATACATACACTTTCTTCTACCAAATTTTTATTTCCTTGAGGTCAGCACTGAGTCACATTCAGTTCAATTCAATCTGCACTTACTGAATGCAAGTTGTCAGAAATAGTGATAGGAGGCAGGCATGGCTCTGTGGGAGAAAAAAATAGGAGGAGGGGTACAGCACAACCTTTTGTGTGTTAGGATTAGGAATAATTCTGCACTGCTTGATCAGGAGGCATAAGGTGGCAAGAAATGAAAATGAAGAAATAGTTAATGGAGAATTTTCTTGCACAGGGTCTTGAAAGCCCTGCTGCTGAACTTCAACTTTATCCTCTAGAAAAGAGTTGGAATCAGAATGGTCAAAAGCCAGAGCGCCCTGTAGAGTTATTTTGTTCGCTGTGTACAATCCTAAAAACAAATATACAGCTAGCAATCATGATGTCTCTAGATAGGCTGTACATAGCCAATCTACTATGTCACAGATCCTACATCCCTATTGTCTCATACCAATATCAGAATATTAGCTGCTGGAGAACAGAGCCTGTGTCTGAATTACCTATAATAGTTTTCCTAGTGCCTGGTGCCCAAGAGGGATCCATGAAAACCTGCCAGCCAACTTATTGGCCTGACCCACTTCACTTCATCTTACCTGCTACAAAAGCAAGGAACTAACAAAAGCAGCAGCTACTACAAATGCCTTCTGTGTCCCATCTTCCCATCAGAGTGTATAAAGGTAAATGGTAAATTTCCATTTTTAATGAATTTTTTACTTCTGTGATATTTTCTTCTCATTCAACACTCCTTTGATGCTATCTCTCTGAGAAGTGTGTGTAGGGTGTGTTTTTTTAAGACCTATAGCTGTCATCTGGCTAAGCGCACCTCAATCTTTTTTTGTCTATTTCATATTCAGACACAGCATGGTCACACCCTTTATAGGTGGCAGTCACGTCCACATCTTCAGACTCTTAATCTTTGGTGTTTGTGATGAAGCTCAGAGTTGTCATTCTACGAATTGCTTCCTCACCATTTCCAAGACGTACTGTCAGCAGAGTTAGTTAAAGGTCATCAAACATCCTGCTGTTAGCAGAATGAACTCCTCAGTAATTATATTTACTCATCTCTGCACCTTGCTTCAAATCCCTAGATGGCACAAACAATTACGTTATTGTAACATGATGGATTGTGCTTAAATGGCCTTTCTTGCCATTGTCTTAAAAGTCTCATCAACTGACTGAGTGAGACTATGCAAAAGAAGTACTTAATTCCCTGAAGGGGCTGGCAGCTTGCGAGTAATGTATGAGACTCTTCTGGGAGTGGGACCATACAAATAAGATATGCAGAACCTTAATGAGGGGATTGGTCAGTATTCTTACCCCATCAGGCTTCAAACGAGATTTCTCAGAGATGTACAAGAGGATCTCACTACCACCAAAAAGAGCCAGGAGTGGAGTGCATCCTTTCAAGCCACAGTCTCAGAACTGAGAACTTCCTGAAATCAGGAGCTACAGAGAGAGCTACAATACTAGAGATGGCACATGAAAGTGAGAAGCAGCAGCAAAAAATCTCCAGAACTCAGAAATCACATGATACAGCACAATGGACTTCTCAGACTTGAGGCAACAGTGGGTATGCCAATTTACAGGTCAAGAGAAAGTTTAACGTCTTCAGGCCAAGGCTTATGGCAGACATGGGTGCTTGTAGGCACTTACTGATGAAGCTAAAGGGCATAAAACAAGCTAGGAATTCCAAGAGACCAAGAAGCTGAAAGAGAAGCCTGTCTAGGCACAGCCAAGAAGCTATCTCTACCAAAGAATTGTATCCTGAGTGGTTCTTGATGCTGAACTGTAACCTGTTACTTTTCTAATAAGCCCATGACTATGAGTATGATCTGAATGCCATCTGGTCATTGCAAACAATTATTGAACCCAGCAGAGCAGCACAGATTACTATGGGAAAATAGTTAATATCAGAATTGGGCAAAGCAATTGGAGAAAGGAGGCATGTCTGACCTCCACCTCAAAGGAATCTGTCTTGCTCTATTGATTTTGATTCTCCTTTCCTTCATTTAAAATTAGAAGATGTACTTTTCACATCATTTTTACAGTGTTCTTGAGTACTGGTTGAAAGATTGGTGGTTAAAATCTACCCATAAGCACCTTAGTAATCTGCTTCCATTATGTCACAGCCTTGAAAACTCTATAATATGCAGTTCTACTATACCCACATGGGGTCATCCTGAGTCAGAAGAAACTAAAAAGCAACTAGATTGGTTTGATTTTGTTGGTTTAGGAATTTTTTTTTACCTTTTTATAGCTTATCTTGTTATAACTGGTTTGGGGAAATTTTTCTTTTACCCTGTGGAAATTATCAAAAATATCACTAATATGAAACACAAGTAAGATCCTGCTGAAGATTATCCAAAAATTACTGGAACAGGACATCAGCAGAAAACTGCCAGATGTGCAAGCTGGGTTTAGAAGAGGCTGTGGTACTAGGGACATTATAGACAGCATTAGATGGATCTTGGCTGAAAGCAGAGAGTACCAGAGGAATTCCTGTGTTCCATTGACTATGCAATGGCCTGACACAAAAATTGCTGCTAACCTTGAGAAGAACGGGGATCCTAGAGCACTTAATTGTGCTCATGAAAAACCTATACTTGGACCAGGAAGCATGTGTCAGAACAGAGCAGGGAAACACTGCATGGTTCAAAATTAGGAAAGGTATACATCACAGATGCATCCTATCTCCTTATCATTTCAATCTATACGAAGAACAGATCATTCAGCAAGCTACACTTTATGAGGAATGTGGCATCAGGATTGAAGAAAGACTCATCAACAACCTTCATTATACAGATGACACAACCTTGCTTGCTGATACTGGGGAGGACGTGAAGTATTTGCTGCACAAGGTTGAGGACTATAGCCTTCAATATTGATTGCAGCTCAACATCAAGAAAATAAAGATTCTCACCACTAGGTCAATTGACAGCATTATGAAAGATGGAGAAGAGATTGAAATTGTTAATAGCCTCAGCTTGCTTAGTTACACAATCAACACTCATGGTACCCGCAGCCAGGAAATAAAAAGACAAATTGCATTAGGAAAATCTGCCGTCAGGGACCTCTGTAGAGTACTAAAGAGCAATGATATCAGTCTAGAGACTAAGGTGTGCCTGATCTAAGCCTTGGTCTTCGCATCTACTTGCTATGCATCAGAGACCAGGACAATGACTAAGGATGATAGAAGAATTGATGCCTTTGAATTGTGTTGCTGGATAAGAGTGTTAAACATATTGTGGACTGCTAAAAGAACAAACAGGTGCTCTTGAGAGGATGAAACCAGGCTGCTCCTTGGAGACAAGGATTTTGAAACTCTGTCTAACATAATTTGGGCATCATGTCAATAGGGACCTGTCCTTGGAAAGGGACATCATTCTTGAAAAAGTGGAGGGACAGCACAAGAGAGGAAAGCCCTGGATGAGATATATTGATTTATTCAGAGACTAGGGCAATGGGGGTAGGTCTGTCAGAGACATTAAAATTGGCTCAAGATAGAGCAGGGTTCAGAGCTGCTGTACATAGGGTTGCTATGAGTCCCACCCAAGTGGCTTGATGGCACATAACAACAACTTGAAAAATATTATTTATGTCACCTGTTTGATCTGGCATTTGTTTGAGGTCTTTATTTTCTCACAATTGTTGTTGCTGTTATTGTGTTACATAGAGTCGGAATCAACCCATAACTGACCCTCTGGTGGGTTTTCAGAGGCACTTAATCACACAAAAGGAGATTGCCCTTCCTTCTGCAATCGAGCAGCTGGTGGCCTCAAACTGCATGCCTCTGAGATTGCAGCACGTCTTCTTGCCATTAGCATGTCTATTACCTTATCTTCTTTCTCCCTCCATACTCAAAAACACACATTTAAAATTACTTCTTTTGTACAAACTATCATTTCAAAAACTCTAAGTCTAAAAGGTGTCTATATGGTGGTATTAGATGCTGTCAAGTACTATCCGTAGTGACCCTATGAACAGCAGATCCGAATCCTATCCTACCCTGTGCCATTCTTTTATATTTTTTGTTTGGGGGTTTGGTTGGTTTGTTTTTGTGCCATTCTTTTAATTTCTGACACCTCAAGCCTGTTGCTGCAGACCCTGTGTCCATCTCTCTGGTTGAGGATCTTCCTTTCTTTCACAGGCCTTTCTAATCATACAGTCCTTCTTCAAATAGGCTTTCCTAGTAACGTGTGTATGTGAGATGAAGTTTTATTATCTGCATTCAAGGAGCACTCTGGCTTCACTTCTTGAGAAATATGATTACATGAGTATTGTGGTAATATTATAGAACAAAATATTTATGAATGGTTGAAAGAAAAATCAATTTGCTTTGTAAATTTTCACTGAGATCACAGAAAAAAACTGAAATCTAGTAAAGTGTTGTAATTATAGAACGTGGATGATCAATATGTGAGGTTTCATGATATCATTTTCTTTACTTTTAAATATATTTGTAAATATCCAAATAAAAATAATTTTAACTACTTGCAAAACTATCATGTCATGTGTTTATTCATTTAACACTTTAGTCAACAATAAAACAGAGATGATTAAGATATGATCATCCCTGTTTTGTTTACTGCTGAGGGTTGCCAGATAAAATACAGGAGGCACAGGTAAATCTAAATTTCAGGTAAATGATAAATAAAACTTACTGTATGTTTATTGTGCATAATCTCTGGACTCCAGTGACATAATGCCCAGTAAGCTGCACTGCTCACCTAAAGGTAGTGCTTCTCTGGTGATTCAAATCCACAGGCAGCTTCATGGGGGTAATATGAACAATTTCATCCTCTGTTATTTGCTACCTTCAAAAATATCCTCTGGAGGTTTAGCTATGAGTTGATTCCTACTCAAGCGCAATGAGTAAACCAAAAAGTTGTGCTAACCGTGCTTTGTTGTTTTTGTTCTATGCTGTCAAGTCATCTACGACTCACAGTGATTGTATGAGCAACAGCTCTGACTCTGCTGTATTCTGAGCCAGTCTCACGGTCTCCAACACATCTGTCCCCATTACAATGGTCATTGTGTCAATGCATCTCATTTAGGGTTTTCCTCTCCTGTGCTGACCCTCCACCCTTCAAAGCATGATGCCATTCTCTATTTCCAGTCTCTTTTCTGTCACCAAGTCCATATTTTCCAAACATTGATCTTTCTTCCTTGTTTCCACTTTTTGCATTCCAGTTATCAATTATTATTCATAGATTCCGATTGCATATTTGACCAATTTCCTACTGCAAAAGTTGGCGGAAATCTCCTATTCCCTTCTCTTGAGCTCTTCTTGATCTGGCTAAACATACTTGGGCTAATATGGGGTATCTATCAGAATTAAAATTTAAATATATGCCATGTGATTTTATTTGCTAGAGTTATTTAAAAATTACATTTACAGCAGTAAATTATATGCACAATCATATTCCTTGAGGTTTTATTTTCAATAGCAGCATTGGAAAGAACCTAAATGCCTATTAGTGGATTAATGGATAAACAAACTATGTTACATACACTGAATAAAATGTATGAAATGCTAAAGAATGGAGAATTTATGAAACGCCATATAATATAGATGAACACAGGGGAAATTAGGCTGAGTAAAATAAACTGTACACTAAAGGACTATACAATATGTATGAGTTCACTATTATACAAACAGAATGAAATGCTCTTTTGTGGTTACCAAACACACAGTTTGTTGTTGTTAGGTGTAGCTAAGTAAACTATGACTCATAACAATGCTATGACCAACAGATCTGAATCCTGTATCATTGTTGTTGTTGTTGTTGTTGTTATGTGCCATTGAGTCTATTGCGATTCATAGCAACCCTATGTGCAAGAGCCCTAAACGCCATTCAATCCTGTGCCAACCTCACCCTCTCAAACACACTCATTCCCACCACTCCACTCACAGAATCGATCCATCTCATTGAGGGTCTTCCTCTCCTGCACCGCCCCTCCACTCTCCTAAATATAATGTCCCTCTCCAAGGACCCGTCTCTCCTTGCAACATGCCCAAAGCATGTCAGACAAAGCTTCAGAATCCTTGACTCCTCATCATTTCTGATGTTAATGCCTTTGACCTGTGGTTCTGGAGAAGATAACTGAATAGCTCAGAGACTGCCAAAAGAACAAATAGATATGCCCTGGAAGGATGTGTTTGCGGAAGAAAAATCTGTAATTTGATAACTGTTGTTGTTGTTAGGTGTCATCAAGTCAAGTATGACTCATAGTGACCCTATTAACCACAGAGCTGTATCTTGTCTTATCCTATGCCATCCTACCATCTTTGGTACATTTGAGCCCATTGCTGCAGTCACCATGTCAATCCTTCTTGTTGGAGATCTTCTCTTTTTCTGATTCTCCACTTTTCCAAGCATGTTACCCCACTCCAAGGAATAGCCTCTCCTAGTAACATGCCCGAAGTGTGAGAGAAAAAGCTTTCATCCTTGTCTCTAAGGAGCACTATGGCTGCACCTTTTCCAAGACATACTTGTTCATTCTTTGGAAAGTCTGTGGGATAGTCAGTACTCTTCTCCAACACCACAACTCAAAGACATCAATTCTAATGTCATCATTACTCATTCATTTCCAGCTATGAGAGGCATAACAAATCACTGAAAAGACCATGGCCTTGCTCTAAGATGCATCTTAGTCTTCACACTAACATCATTGTTCTTCAGTATCTTGGAAAAGCTCCTAGTAGTGGCCTTGCTCAAAGCAATAAGTTTCTTATCACCTGGTATCAAGGATCTCCATCTATTAATATGTTGCCTATTGACCTAGTGGTAAGGACCATTGTTGTGGCATGTAGGCTTTTGGGTTTGGGATTTTTGTTGTGTTTTGGGGTTTTTTCTATTGAGATGTAATTCAGATTGAAAGCTGTAGTTGTTTTTTGTTTGGTTTGTGGTTTGTTTTGTGGTGTGTTTTTGGTTTTTTTTTATCTTCTACAGTAAGTGCTTCAGGTCCTCCTCACTTTTGTTTTTCTCTGAAAACTTTCATTATAAAAATTCTTTTTAAAAAAGAAAATAGAAAAATACCATTGAAACTATCAATAAGTCCAAGAGTTGGTTTATCCTGAGTTTTGACAGGCAAGGTAGTGTCATCTGCATAACACAGGTTGTTGATAAATCTTCCTCAAATTTTGATGTCCCATTCCTCCTCATAAAGTCCAGTGCCCCAAATTGTCTGTTCCACGTATACAATGAAAAAGTGTGGAGATAGGATGCATTCCTGATGCACCCTTTTTCTGATTTTGAACTGTTTCCTTGCTCTGTTCTGATTTTTGCTTCATGGTCCGAGGATAGGTTTCACAGAAGCACAATCAAGTGTTCTGGGATTCCCATTCTTCTCAAAATTATGCGCAGTTTGTTGTGATCCACACAGTCTAAAGTATTGCACAGTCAATAAAACACAGGTGGACATTGATCTGGCACTATCTTTTTTTCAGCAAAGATCCAGCTGACATGGCCTGTTCTAAATCCAACTTATATTTTTGATAATTCTCTGTAGACATGTTGTATAGTCTTTCTGGATAATTTTCAGCAAGATCTTGCCTGTGTGTGATATGAATGATATTATTAGATAATTTCCACGCTCTGTTGGATCACCTTGGTTTGGAATGAGAATAAATATGGATCTCTTCCAATTAGTTAGCCAGGTAGGTCCTCCTCACTTTTAACAATGTAGTGCCATAAGCATAACACAGGTTGTTGATGGGTCTTCCTCTGATCCTGATGCCACATACTTAGTCATCTATCTTCAGTAATTATGTGTTCAGAGTTAATAGGTATGAAGAAAGGATACAACCCTGGTGCACACTCTTCCTGATTTTAAACCATACAGTGTTCCCTTGTTCAGTTTGGACAACAGCTTCTTGGGCTAGGTGCAGTTTTCATATAAGCATAATTAAGTGTTCTTGGAGTCCCATTCTTCTCAGATAAACATTCTTCTGATTTTCTCTGCTGTCAGCTAGAATCCATCTGACTTCAGCAATGATAAATGGACCCAGCTACCTAGGGTCAACTGACATTCAACAAGGAAATAAATCCAGCTTGTTCTAGTAAATTCACCAAGAGATAAAGCAGATATGACTTGGAATAAGGGCAGACAAAGTGCCCCTTGGAGGCAAAGATGATGAAGCTTCATCTCGCATACTTTAGAAATGTTACTAGATGAGGTTATTCCTTGGAAGAAGACATCAAGCTCAGACAGATGGAAGGTCAGTGAAGACGAGGAAGACCCCCATGAGACAGCTTGATACAGTGACAGAAACAATGGACTCAAGTGTTTCAGAGATGATGAGAAAGACACGGGATAGGGCAGGATTCAAGTCTGTTGTTCACAGGGTCACTACGAGTTGTACTCGACTTGACAATATCTAATAACAACAACAATAACAATGTCCCGGAAGTGAGATGGACTTTAGATTAGCCCAGTATTCTCTGTCTATATTTCATTTATTCAACAGTTTAGACTCCAAATAAAAAAAAAGTTGAGTTTGCATGGAGACAAGGAAAACATTATGACTTACGCAGAGGGTCGGGGCAAAAGACGAAGACCCTCAATAAGATGGACTGGCCCAGGGACTGTGATAATGGTTTTAAGTAGAGTAGAGATTGTGGAGATGTCACAGAATCAATCTTTTGTTGTGTGTTTATATAGGGGCACTATGATTCAGAGCTGACTGAAGTACACCTAGCAATGACCATATGCTGAAATTTATGCTTGCTATTCATTATCTAATTTGATTTTCATAACAAACTACTACTTCCTTCATTATAAGGATTGTAAAAGGCTCGGAGATGTTAGCATTTCTCAAAACAACTCTGCTTGCAACTGCTAGGGCTAAGGTTCAGGTTTACTCTTCTTTTTCTCCTGATAACATAGCCAGGTTTATACTATTGTTATGTTCTTCCTCACCGTTGGCTCTTGAGCCAATTTCTTTGTCTGTCTCTTCCTTCCTGGGCAAGATATTTGTTATTCTAAAATCAAAAAAATCTATATCCCAGCTCTCAAGTTGGCAGACAAATGAGGCTCCTGACTGTAAATTCATCCTTCGATGAAGGCACTTAAGACTGATTCCAAGCCAGAGTAATTAGAAAGAATGGAAGGAAGGGCTTTTTACCTCTGCATTCAGCACATCCTCTGGCTTAAAGAGAAACTAACTGACATTGATGAAAGGAATTAAATCTGAATCCTGAAAATCATTAAGTAGAAATTCACACTATCATACTGTGTTACCCTACAATCTAGGTAGCCCTCATAGACTTAATTACACTTTAATTGGTTTTGCAAAAGTATTTGTTATGGGATTAATTTCACTTTATTGTCTAGGAATATATAAAGTTAATAAAATAACCACATACTGTTCTCTTATGAATCATTTATTCAATTAAGCATAGTCCAGCAAATGATCTTATTCGTTGTCCAGACAATAAGGAGACTCGTCTATCAAAATACACTAAAAAAATCTAATAATTTTGAATGAGAGTGGAGGAATGAGGATAGGTAGGGGCGAAACCAGAGAGCTGCACAGTTTGGTGAGGGTGGGAGGGAAGAAAATGGGAAGAATCCAGGTGAAAAGATAGGATAGTGATGGGCAAGGTCCACTGGTGATTAATTTTATAAAACAATGCATGAGAATGATTGTATGAAAAACAGTATGAATGAAGACTGGTATGAAACACAATGTATAGGAACTTTGTAAGAAAACTGATAAAAAGGAAATGACACACACATGAAAATCTATGTCAAGAATCTCTTTAAAGTGCTGAAGAGCAAGGATATCAGTTTAAAGTCCAAGACATGCCTGATTCAAGTCACAATATTTTGAATTGCTTTGTATGCATATGAAAGTTAGATGATTAATAAGTAAGGCTGAAGAAGAATAATGCTTTTGAATTGTAGTGTTAGTGATGAGTATTGAATACCCCATAGACAGGAGGAAGTGCAAACAGTATGGTCTCTAGATAGTAGGACAATCAAACTTTGTCTCACTTATTTTGGGCATCCTATCATGAGGGGCTCTATAAATGTACAGAAATTATGTTAGTTATAGAACAGAGTTCTGTACAGAAATTATGTTAGTTATAGAGCAGAGTTCAAGTCTTTTGTGCAAAACTTATTCTCAGTTTTATTTGACCTGATGACACTTAACCACTGTTAAGAAAACTAGTGCTGGTATATCTGGAGAAACACTCTTCTACTTTGTAAATCCCTCTTTGTCAATGTGCTGTATGAAGTAACCTGGGTTGCTGTGATGCTGAACCTTGTACCATTGGGTTATCAAATACCAAAATGGTTTCCCAATGTAGACAGTGTTTGATGGAGTTCCAAAACAGGTTTAGAAGCAGAAGTGGCATCCACTTCTTAAACCACATACCTCTGGAAACTCTATGAACTTGGAATTGACAATAATTATGGGAAGGCATTAGGTCTTTTGCTCATAGAGTCGTTTTGAGTCACACTTGACTCGACAGCAATCAGCAACAACATCAGGAGGGGCTAGCCCTTGGAAAAAGACATACTGGGGAAGACCAAGGTCAGTGAAATAGAGCACAACTTTAAACAAACAAACAAAAACTTTAGCAAATTTTTCTACACTAAAATCTTAATGTAAAGCAGTTAGTAGTATAACATTATTCGAATTAGAAATCTGTACACATGAATATTAATTGCTTAAAACCTGTCCAAAGAATTTTCAGGCCTTTTAGTTCTTAGTCAAACATAAAATTCAAATTTATTTAAGGATACTATTTTGCATTGCTAAATATGTCTTTCAACACCCTGGATGGGGATACAATCAACAATGAGTGATTCTATACATTCTACAAGGGAGTGCTGGTGGCAAAGGGATTGTACAACAATGAAAGAAGTTTTCTTTTACTTTTCAAAGAGAAGAATGAATAATTTCTTAGGACCCATCAAATTGTCTTCTCCACAAGGTTAAATGAAGGAAAAAGATCATTCGTTTTGTAAAAGGTAGAGATGCTAGCAAACAGGGATGACTAGATTAACAAGCTTCATTTAGAATGAACTAAGATATCAATCATGACTATTTTTACAATCTAGTCAGTCCTGGCCAACTGACTGGAAGAGATCTATATTTTTTCCTATCCCAAAGAAAGGTGACCCAACAGAATGTGGAAACTACAGAACAATCTCACTGATTTCACATGCAAGCAAGATTTTACTGAAGATTATCCAAAAACGACTGGAACAGCACATCAACAAAGAACCACCAGAAGTCCTGGCTGGGCTTAAAAGGGGTCGTGGTACTAGGGATATTGTAGCTGATGTTAGATGGATCTTGGCTGAAAGCAGAGAATACCAGAGGAATGTCTATCTGTGTTTCATTGACTTTACAAAGGCATTGACTGTGTGGATCATAACAAACTATGGCTGACTCTGAGGAGAATGGGAATCCCAGAACACTTGATCGTTCTAATGCGAAACCTGTACGTGGACCAGGAGGCAGTCGTCAGAACAGAGCAAGGGAACACTGCGTGGTTCAAAATTGGGAAGGCCATACGCCAGGGATGCATCCTATCTCCATAACTTTTCAACCTATATGCAGAACACATTATCCAGGAGGCTGGGCTCTATGAGGAGAAATGTAGGGTCAAGATTGGTGGACGATTTATCAACAATCTGCTTTATGCAGATGACACAAACCTGCTTGCTGAAACTGAAGAGGACCTGAAGCACCTGCTGCAGAGGGTCAAGGACTGCAGCCTCCAATATGGATTGAGGCTCAATGTCAAGAAGACAAAGATTCTCACCACTGGACCAATTGGCAGCATCAGGATGGATGGTGAAGAGATTGAGATTGTACACAACCTTAGTTTGCTTGGCTCCACAGTCAACAGTCTTGGCACCAGCAGCCAGGAAATTAAAAGGCACATTGCCATGGGAAAGTCTCCTGTTAGGGACCTCTCCAAAGTAAAGTACTGAAGAGCAATGGTGTCTCTCTGGAGACTAAGGTGCGTCTGATACAGGCCATGGTCTTTGCAATCACTTGTTATGCATCAGAGAGTTGGACAATGACCAGGGAGGATAGAAAGAGAATTGATGCCTTTGAGCTGTGGTGCTGGAGAAGAGTATTGAGAAAACCATGGACTGCTAGGAAAACAAACAGATTTTTGTCCTGGAAAGGGTTAAACAAGGTGGCTCCTCGGAAGCAAGGATTCTGAGGCTCCGTCTAACATACTTTGGACATGTTGTGAGGAGAGACCAGTCCTTGGAGAAGGACATCATGCTTGGGAGGGTGGAGGGACAGCGCAGGAGGGGAAGGCCCTCTATGAGGTGGATTGATTCAGTGACTGGGATAATCGGGATGGGAGTGTCAGAGACAGTGCGATTGGCACAGGACAGAGCAGAGTTTAGGGCTGTTGTACACTCGACGGCACATAACAACAACAACAGTCAGTTAAACAAGGTTGGTTGTTGTTGTTTTTGTTGTCGTGTACCACTGAGTCAGAACCGACCC
This sequence comes from Elephantulus edwardii, assembly GCF_000299155.1. Classification (NCBI taxonomy): domain Eukaryota; kingdom Metazoa; phylum Chordata; class Mammalia; order Macroscelidea; family Macroscelididae; genus Elephantulus; species Elephantulus edwardii. Next base: position 18,377,217 of record NW_006399762.1, read on the forward strand.
ATAGTTGATCCTCCAGAGGGTTTTCAGAGGCAAGAAACTGCATAAGAGTTAATTATCCATTTTTCTCCTATGAAGCTGATAGTGGAATCAAACCTGGTAGCTTTGGATTGACAACCCAAATCTTTATCACTAAGCCAGCTCCAACTCAACAATTGCTTTCAAATTTAAAAAAAAATTTACTAAAATAAGTTTATGTGGTGGTTGTTGTTGCTGTTGTTGAGTACCAGAAAGTCTGAACCAAGCCATATCTGACCCTCCAGTGGGTTTGCAGAGACAGTTAGTTGCATGGGAGGAGATTGCCCATCCTTCTCCCATGGAGCAGCTGTTGGATTTGAACCTCATGCTTTTGGGATTGCAGTGCAGTTTCTTGCCACTGAGCCACCAGGACACTCTAAATAAATAAGTAAACACTACAAATGGAAAAAGGGAGGAAAAAAGCGATTGTTGTTGTGGAATAAGTTTGATTTTTTTTTCTTTTTTTTTTTCACAGCCACTGCTTTGTCTTTTGCCACATAACTGGATGGGACTAAGCTAATGACATGAATGAGATTAGTGGCACCTTTTTTGTGAGAATATGCAATTAGGTGTATAGACCTAGAATGAGGGGATTGATCCGTCTTTCCATCCCAATTGACTTAAACTGAGCATGTTTAGAGGCACAAAGTCTGAATCTTGCTACCAGCAAGAAACAGTTGGGAAGTCCAGCACACATCCATTTACACAAGAAATTCTTGAATGAATCAGATTGTGGTCTTAATGAGAGCAGCAGCAGCAGAGAACCAGAGATCAACAAAGTGAGACAGAGGTGAAATGACATTGCTGCCTCACAAAGCTAAGACCTTCACCCAGATGTAATGGAAGATCTGGAGGAAAAAGGAATGACATTATAATTGCAGAACTAAGACAGCATTGTAACATTGCCCTAGAGTCCCAGGGCTAAGGTCAGAAGAGGACCTGTAAGAACACGCTAAAAGCTCTTCTGACTGAAGAATTGCATCCTGTTTTCCATTCTGAATTGTAACCCATTAACTTCCTTAACAGATGCAATAATTGTGAACATGTGGCCACTGCAATGGATTAGTGACCTCAGAAGTAAAGCAACAAGAAACCTGGAAGAAATGGTGTCAGAATTTACAAAAGTAGGTGCAAAAATGTGAGAGTATTTCTGATCCTGTAGGATTTCATTTTGTACTGCTAATGTTACAGACAGGGACTGTTCCTCCTTGGAGAGCTCACAGATGTCAGACTTGACCCCCTCACACCAGCTACACCCTTTCATAATTGATAAATCAACAGAAGCAATAATTTCTATCTCAGCCTTAGTTTTCTTATGTTGTTCTTGTGTGCCATGAAGTCAGCTGCAACTCATAGCAATCCTATATACAACAGTTCTGAAGCCTGCCCTGTCCTTAGCCAGTCTCACTGACTCTGACACACCTATTCCCAATACCCCAGTCACTGTATCAATCCATCTTATCTGGGGTCTTCCTTTCCTCTGCTGTTCCTCCAGCCTTCGGAGCATGATAGCCTTCTCTCAGGATTGGTCCCTACTGGACACATACCCAAAGTATAGAAGACAGAGCTTCAAAATCCTAGCCTCCAAGGAGAAACTCTATTTCACCCTCTCTAAGATAGAACCACCGATTTTTTTGGAGGTCCATGGTGTGTTCAAGACTCTTCTCCAGCACCACAACTCAAAGGCATCAATTCTTCTAAGGTAATATTAAAATGAACTTTAATGTCATTTTTATTTTTTTATTTTATTATTTGATATTCAGGAATATGATGAAAAAATAAGACTTAGCGTGATGGGATAAAATTCTTGAGACATCTGTGGGTAAATAACAATGCTTAGAATGACCTCTTATGTAACCATTTTGCTAAATTGTAATTTAATAATGCATGTGTTTAAATGCATTAAGATTCTTTTAATAAAATAAAAATATTTTTCATATACTTTATATCAATATTCCCTCTTGTTTTAATACTCTTTAATTCTTTAGTAACTTTTGTCTCACTTATGACTTGTTTTCATTTCTAATAAATGGCATCAAAAGATATAAAAATTTAAAGAAACATAGTTTTCAATACTGTTCTTCCAGTGCTATCAATTTAAGAAGTTCTTCTTAGAGTAATACCTTCAAGCATCCAATAATATCTGGAACATGGAAAGAACAAGGCATGAATCTAGGAAAATTGGAAGTTGGCAAAAATGAAACTAAATGCTTGATGATCGATATCCGAGGCATTAGTGAGAAAAAGGAACTAGTATTGACCTTTTTGAAGCACACAATCATCTGATCTACTAAGCGGGAAATGACAAACTGAAGAGGAATGGTGTGGCTTTCATCATCAAAAACAGCATTTCAAAATCTATCCTGAAGTATTACTTTTGAGTGATAGGATACTAGGCATACACATACAAGGAAAACATATCAATACAGAATTTCAAATTCAAATATATGCACCAACTAGAAAAGCCAAAGATCAAGAAATTGAGGACGTCTATAATCTTGTGTAGTCTGAAATTGATCAAACATGCAATCAAGATACATTAATAAAAATTAATGACTGGAATGCAAAAGTTAGAAACAAAGAACTGGTATTCTGAAAACATGGACATGGTAACAGAAATGAAACTAGGGATTGATTGAATGCTAGGATTTTATACAATGAATAATTTCTTCATTGCAAATATATGTTTTTAAAAAATCATAAATAGCAACTATATACATGGACTTCCCCTGATTGAAATCAGACTGACAACATCTATGGAAAGAGACATGGGTGAAGCTTGATATCAGTAGTCAAAATCAGGCCAAGTATTAACTGTGAAAAAACTGTCAACAATTCATATACAAGTTTAAACTGAATTTGAAAAATTAAACTAAGTCCATGAGAACCAAAATATGACCTTCAATGCATCCCAACTGAATTTAAAAATTGCCCTTAGAAGAGATTTGATACACTGAATACTAATGACTGAACATCAGAAAAGTTGTAGAATGATATCAAAGACTTCATCCACGAAGTAAGCAAAAGATCATTGTAAAGTCTGGGAAAAAAAAAAGGCCAAAATGAATGTCAGAAAAAGACTCTGAAACTTGCATTGGAGTGAACAAAACTCAGACGAGAAGGTGTGTTGGAGTAAAAGATGAACGAAAGATTTTCAAGAGCAGCTCAAGAAGAAAAAGAAAAAAGGGGAAGGAGGAAAATCACTAGGATAACAGAGGTTAGTGGACAAATGAGGAGAGTGAAGGAATAGAAAAGATTCAAAGAGGACTTGAAAAGATGGGGTAGTGATCAGCATAGTTCAATGGTAATGAATTCTATTAAATACAATGTATAGGAATGATTGTATAAAGCACAATGTACATGAACAAAACATAACTCAAGTGGGAGATTGTAGAAAACACAATGCATGAAGCACAATGCATATAAATGATTGTATGCAAACCAATAAAAACAAAAGAGAGAGGAAAAACCAAAGTATTATAAAGAAATGTGCAAGGAACTGGGAGTTAGGAAACCAAAAAAGAATTCTCAAGAGCAAATTCAAGCCGTGTATTGTAATACTGAAAGATCCTACAGGCAAAATCTTGTATCATGCAGGAAGTGTCAAGAGAAGATATAAGGAATACACAAAGTCACAGTACTAAAAAGAATTGGTCAACATTGAATCACAGGAAGTGGCATATGATCAAGAATAAATATACTAAAGGAAGAAGTCCAAGTTTCACCGAAAGCATTGGCAAAAACAAATCCTCAGTTAAACAGAAATAAGAATTACAAGGAAGAGTGCCGTTATATTTTTGATATTATAATTGATGCCAAAAAACAAAATGTGTATGAATGATTAAATAAAAAGCAAATTTGTTACATAAAAAAAAAAAATCCTCAGAAAATGATGGAATGCCTATTGGGATGCTTCAGAAGCAGATGCTACCCTCAATATACTCACGAATCTCTGCCAAGAAATATGACAGTCATAAAAAAAATTTTTAAATTTAAGAAAAGAAATATGGAAAACAGCTACTTTAGCAACTGATTGGAAAAGATACACATTTCTTTCTATTCCATAAAAGGTGCTTCAACAGAATGTGGAAAAACTATTGAGCAATATCATTAATAGCACATGCAAGTAAAATCTTGCTGAAGATTATTCCAAAGTGGCTGGAACAGTACATTAACAAGGAATTGCCAGAAATTCCAACTGGATTCAGAGGAGGCCATGGCACAAGAGATAGCATTGCTGATGTCAGATAGACCTTGACTGAAAGCAGAAAATACTTGAGAGAGTTCAGGAGAGTGTTATCTTGCTTTGGGAGTATCAGATATAAGACAGACAAGGAATTTCTCAGAGATAGAGTCAGGAAGATCCAACACTTACCAGGAATATTTCTCCCTCCATACAAAACGACATCATGCATTTTATACCTTCACCTGCTAAGAAAAGAAATGGGTCTGTCTTGTTGTTGCTGTTAAATGCTGCAGAGTCACAGAAGACCCATAGCGATCCTATGAACCAAAATCTTGGACACAAAACCTTCCTGTTTTCTCCAAGTTCATAGAGTTTCCAAAGGCAAGCTTTTTTGGACGTGGATGCCTCTCCTGTTTCTAAGCCTGTTTTATTCACGACATGCACAAAAAGCCAGCCCAAATGCCTTTTTAAATATGAGGTCAAATCTAATCATCTCATGCCCTATTGTGAGCAACAGCCAGCCACACCCTAGTCTCAACCCCAAACCAGAAAACACACTTTGGAAAGGGTGAAAGCAGGTTTTCTCTTGAATGACAGGATTTTGAATCTCCATGTCACATACTTTGAGCATGTGGCCATGAGGGACCGGTCCTTGGAGAAGGACATCAGTGTAAGAGAGGAAGACCCCAGATGAGACGGATTGATAGTGACTGGAGCAATGGGGGTAGGTTTAGCGGAATCAGTGACACTGTCTCAGGACATGGCAGGCTTCAGAGCTATTGCACATGGGGTCACTTTGAATTGCAGACCATTTGACAACACATAAAAACATCAAAAGAACAAACAAATCTGCCTTGGACGAAAGGTAACCAGAACTCTCCTTAGAGGCAAAGAGATGATGAAACATTGTCTCATTTGTTGTTGTTATGTGCCATCAAGTCACCTGCGACCCAGAGCAACTCTATGTACAGCAGCTCTGAAGCCTGCCCTGTCCTGTGCCAGTCTCACTGACAGCAACACACCGACTCCCACTGCCTCAGTTACTGTATCATTCCATCTCATCTGGGGTCTTCCGCTTCTGCACTTTGGTCATATTTTCAGAAGGAAAGAATCCTTTGAGATAAACATTGTGCTGGAAAGGACATCATGCTGGAAAGAGAGTCAGAGAAAGAGAGGAAGACCCTCAGTAAGACAGACTGGCATAGTGACTACTACTACAATTGGCATGAGCATAACAAAAAGCATGAGGATGGAGCAGGAGAGAGCAAGGTTCAGATCTGTTGTTCATAGGATCATTATGAATCTAACATACAACAACCTCCAATAGTATCATCTTCAAGCTTTTAGTTTTTTAATTTTTTCGTTTTATTTTATTATTTTTTATGTGTGTACCATCAAATTGGATCTGACTGGTACAGGAGGAGATTGTCCCTCCTTCTCCAGCAGAGCATCTGGTGGATTCAAACCAAATGCCTCTGGGATTGCAGTGTAGCTTCTTGCCACTAGGCCACCAAAGCTCCCTCAAGCTTCTACTTTAAAATTTAAGATCAAAAAGAATGGTGAGTTCATGCTATGCTTTTCTTTAAAAAAATCTAGCTTTGAGGTAACAGATGTAATGTTTAAAAATAATGCACTTTTTTCAATAAGCATTTATCAACTTTACAATAAAACCACAAGAAAAAAGCACACTCTAAAAATAAAAATCACATCCTCTTTTATATCAAAGAAAATTTTTTCTATTATTCTCTTTTTCATTCTTTGCTTATGCATGTTTCTAAAATTAGAACAAAGCAATTGAACAAATAAACTGTATAACGTGTGTCAGTTTCTTTCCCATTTAATATAGATGTATTTTGTTGTTGTTGTTGTTGTTGTTGTTGTTATTGTTGTTGTTGTGTACCATTGAATCAGATCCAACTAGCAAAGGAGGAGATTGCCCCTCCTTCTCCAGCAGAGCATCTGGTGGATTTGAACCACATGCCTTCAGGATTGCCACTAGGCCACCAGAGCTCCCTATGTATTTCATGGTATTGTTGTCATTATTATTATCCTATCTTATTTATAAAATTCAAATGCATAGTTTTTCAGACCAGATTCTTCCAATTTCCCTCACCTCTCCCTCCCATAAAATTGTACAACCCCATGATTAGATATATTTTGTTATTCTTCCCTATTTAGCATAAAGTATTCATTTTTGTGGGACTCAGAGTGATTTATAAATATTTAATTGTTATTTACTAGCCACCATTTTATGGTGAATAAAAATATTTATCAATATAGATTATTAACCTATTTTAACATTTAAAATATTCCAATTCAGCTGCCTGGAAATGAAATGTTTTCAACTCTCTTAAATTCTTAGTAGTTACTAAGTCCAGTTGTAACATCCTGATTGTGTTGCTAATCAAAAGGACTTAAGGATTCAGTGGTTCAAATTTACCAGGGGCTCTAAGAGTGAAATGGAATGCATTCTCTTACTAAAATTTATAGCCTAGAACAAGGATCACTCTGAGTCTGGACTAGCCCAATAGCAATGAGTTGTTTGTTGAGTTGTCTGCCACGAATTTATTATTATTATTATTATTATTATTATTTTGCGTGCGTGTACCATCAAATCAGATCTGACTGATACAGGAGGAGATTGCCCCTCCTTCCCCGGCAGAGCATCTGGTGGATTCGAACCATCCACCTCTGGGAGAATTTTACTTAAATGCTTTCTAAAGAAGTAACTACATGCTAAGATTTGTTGAAGAATAAAAAGCAAATGTTATTACGCTATAATTTGTTGTTAAGTGCTTTCAAGTCAAGTACAAATCATTGCAACTTCGTGCCTGTCCTCTTCTATATTGTCCTTATCATCCTGGACATATTTAAGCCCATTGCCACAAACACTGTATTAATCAATATTTTTGAGAGTCTTCTTCCTCTTCTTCTTCTTCTTCTTCTTCTTCTTCTTCTTCTTCTTCTTCTTCTTCTTCTTCTTCTTCTTCTTCTTCTTCTTCTTCTTCTTCTTCTTCTTCTTCTTCTTCTTCTTCTTCTTCCTCCTCCTCCTCCTCCTCCTCCTTCTTCTTCTTCTTCTTCTTCCCTGACCCTCAATCTTTCTAAGCATGATGTCCCTTTGCAAGAAATAACCATCTCTAACATGTCCAAAGGATGTGAGCTGAAGCTTTGCCATCTTACCTTCAAGATACACTCTGCCTGCACTTTTTCCAAGTCATATCTGTTTGTTCTTTTGGCCGTCCATAGGATGTTCAACACTCTTCTCTAACACCACAACTCAAATGCATTGATTCTGTTCCTGTCATCCTTATTCACTGTCCAGCTCTCCAATGCATACCAGGTGACTGGAAAGACTGTAGCTTGAATCAGATGCACCTTAGTCTTTAAATGGACATCATTGTTCTTCAAGAATTTGGAACAATCACTAACAGAAGATTTTCCCCAATACCATGTGTTTCCTGATCTCCTGATTGCTAGTACCAAGGGTACTGACTGTAGATCCAAGCAAGATGAAATTGTTGACAATTTCAATCTTTTCTCCATCTATCATGATGTTTCTATTGGCCCTGTGGAGAGGATTTTGGTTTTCTTGATGTTGAGATATAATCCATACTGAAAGCTACAGCCCTTGGTCTTCTGCAGCAAGTGTCTCAGGTCTTTCTCACTTTCAACAAGCAAGATTGTATTATCTGAATGACACAGGTTGTTGAGGAGTCTTCCTCCAATCCTGATGCCACACTTTTCTTGATAAAGTCCAGCTTCATTAATGATTTGTTCAGCATAAAAAATAAATAGTTATGAAGAAAAAAATGTAGCCTGCCTGGATGCACTCCTTCTCCAATTTAAGGCTTGCAGTGTTCTCTTGCTCTAATTGGACAACAGCTTCCTGGTCAAGGTATGTTGTTGTTGTTGTTGTTGTTGATTGTCTTGGAGTTGAGCACAACTCATAGCCACCCTATGAACAAAAGACCTGAAGCCCCTCTACAACTATCGACATTTATCCAAGTTCGTAGTTTCTGAAGTCATGTTATTTAGGAAATGATCGCAGTGTAGATTTCATATAAGCATAATTAAGTGTTCTGGGATTCCCATTTATCTCAACGTCAGCTATAGTTTGTTATGATACAGTCAAATGTCTTTACACAGTCAATAAAATACAAATAGACATTCTTCTGGGTTTTTTATATTTTTACTCAATATCCATCCAACATCAGGAATGATATCTCTAAACCAAGCTTGAACTTCTGACAGTTCTCTGTCAATGTACTGTTCTAGTCAATTTTGCATGATACTCAGCAATATTTTGCTTGAATATAACAGTAATGGTATTGTTTTATAATTTCCATATTCTGTTGTATCATCTTTCCTTTTTTAATTTATCAATTACTTTTTACTAATATGCCACTTTTTGCTCTATAAATAAATCTATACATTTTTAATTGAGTGATTAGTTTTTCTTCTTGGCAATCAGAACAAATATGGATCACTTCCAGTCAGTTGGCCAGGTGGCTGTCTTCTACATTTTCTGGCACAGTTTGGTGATCACGTCCAGGGTTGTATTAGTTAGTTGAAGCATGTTTGTTGGCACCCCATAGATTCCTGTGGACTTCTTTTTTTTTGCCAAACCAATGACTTGGATGCAGCTTGAGCTGCTTCCCTCATCACCATTGATTTTTTATTATACACTGTTATTGTTGTTGTTGTTGTTGTTATTGTTGTTGTTATGTGCCGTCAAGTCGTTTGCGACTCATAGCGACCCTATGTACAACAGCCCTAAACCCTGCTCTATCCTGTGCCAATCACGCTACCTCTGACACACCCATCCCGATTACCCCAGTCACTGAATCAATCCACCTCATAGAGGGTCTTCCCCTCTTGCACCATCCCTCCACCCTGCCAAGCATGATGTCCCTCTCCAAGGACCTGTCCCTCCTTGCAACATGCCCAAAGTATGTCAGATGAACTACTTGCTGAAATTTTTCAGTGTTGACTAATTCCTTTTTTTGTACAGTGGCTCTGGGTATTCCCTCCACCCTTTTTATATACTTCCTGGATCATTTTTTCCATAGTGTCTCCCAGTATTGAGGCTTGAATTTGTTTTTCAGTTCTTTCAGTTTGAGAAATGCCAAGTGAGTTCTTCCCTTTTTATTTCTAACTTCAGATCTTAATAATTAATATGAAACATAATTATTTATATTTATAAGTTACACAATAGTACAAATGATAGTACAGTTGGCTGCTAACTGAAAGGCTGAAGGTTTAAGCCCATCTACAGGAAAGGTGTACGTCAGGGTTGTATCCTTTCTCCATTTCTATTCCATCTAATCTGTTCACTGAACAAATCATTCCAGAAGCTGGACTCTATGAGAAGAATGTGGCATCAGGATTGGAGGAAGACTTAGCAACAACCTGCATTACTCAGATGACAACTTTGCTGAAAGTGACAAGGCCTTGAAATACTTAGTGCAGAGAATTGAAAACCACAGTCTTCAATATGGATTATATCTCAACATCAAGACAAAAATCCTCATCTGACCTGACAGGCAACATCATAATTGATGGAGAAAAGATTAAAATTGTCAACAATTTCATCTGACTTAGTTCCACCATGAACACCCTTGGTACCATCAATCAGGATATCAGGAGGCATATTTCATTGTGCAAGTCCACTGTCAGGAATCTCTCCAAGTGACTGAGGAGCAATAAAGTTAGTTTGAAGACTAAGGTGCATCTAAGTCATACTATGCTCCTTTCAATCATTTGCTATGCATCTGAGAGCTGGATGATGAATAAAGATGACAGAAGAAGAATCTATACCTTTGAGCAGTGGTGTTTGAGAGAAATACTGAATATTCATGCAATGCCAAAAGAACAAACATATATGCTGTGGGAAAAGTGCAACAGAATGTTCCTCAAAGGCAAGGATGGCAAGATTTCATCGCTCATATTTTGGACATGTTGGTAGGAGAAGCTGTTCCTTTGAAAGGGATATCATGCTTGAAAAGATAGAGGGTCAGCGAAGGACAGGACACTTCTCAACAAGATAAACTGACACAGTGACTACAGGAATGGGCTTAAGTGTGTTGGAAATTATGATAATCATACAGGATAGGACAGGGTTCAGATCTGTTGTCCATAGGGTTACTGAGTCGGACTCAACTAGATGGCACTAAGCAACAACAACAGAGGCATCTCAAGAGAAATGCAAAGTGAAAAGTCAGCCATTGAAAATTCTGTGGAACATAGTCTACTCTTACATATATAAGGCCACTATAAGTCAGAATCAAGCCTACGGCAATTGGAACCAGAGAAATTAATAATGCACTGTAACTTCTATATTCATTGCCCTAAAGTTGGAATCAATCCCTAGCAGCCCCTCCAGTGGGTTTCCGAGGTTGTACATTACATGGGAGGAGATTGCTCATCTTTCTCCTGCAGCGTTGCTGGTGGATATGAACCATCAGACAGGTGCAGCTTCTGGGTTAACAGTGAAACTATCTTTGGACTATACCACCCACACTCCCTAATCATACACTATAAAAAAACAACAACCCGTATTTGTTTTTGAGAAGAGTATTTAATATACCATGGACTGTTAAGAAAACTAACAGGTTCATCCTAGAGAGGGTTAACCTAGGCTACTCCTTGGAGGCAAGGATTTTGAGGCTCCGTCTAACATACTTTGGACATGTTACAAGGAGGGACGAGACGACATCATGCTTGGGAGGGTGGAGGGACAGCACAGGAGGGGAAGGCCCTCTATGAGGTGGATTGATTCAGTGACTGGGATAATTGCGATGGGAGT
>NW_006399762.1:18389610-18393207 GCF_000299155.1 Elephantulus edwardii
CCTTTGCATAGTCAATGAAGCACAGATAGACATTCTTCTGATATTCTCTGCTTTCTGCCAAGATCCATCTAACATTAGTTATAATATCCCTAGTACCACGACCTCTTCTAAACCCAGCCTGCACATCTGGCAGTTCTCTGTTGACATATTGTTCCAAACATTTTTGGATAATTGTCAGCAGACTCTTGCTTGCATGTCATATCAATGATATTGTTCAATAATTTACACACTCTGTTGGGTCACCTGTCTTTGGAATGGGAACAAATACCAATCTCTTCCAGTCAGTTGGCCAGCTGGTTGTCTTCCAGATTTCCTGGCACAACTTAGTGAGCACATACAGGGCAGAGTTTTCTTGTTGAAATATATCGATTGGTATGCCATCAACTCCTGGAGCCTTGTTTTCTGCCAATTGCTTCAGAGCAACTTGAACTTCCTCTTTCATCACCATAAGCTCTTGCTCATATGTTATTTCATGAAATTCCTCTGTGTCAGTCAATTCCTTCTGATAAAGTGACTCTGTGTACTCCTTTCATCTTCTTTTGATACTTCCTGGATCATTCAACATTCTACCCAAACTATCCTTAGGTATTGCCACCCATGGCTTGAATTTGTTTTTCAGCTCCTTCAGCTTAAGAAATGCTGAGTGCTTTTGATTTTCTGACTCCAGCTCTCTGCACATTTCATTTCAGTATCTTGCTTTGTCTTCCCGAGCTGCCTTTCAAAATTTTCTGTTCAGCTCTTTGATTTCTTCATTTCTTCCTTTAGCTCTGGCTTCTCGGCGCTCTAAAGTAATACTGAGAGTCTTAGCAATTCTACTTTGTAGATTCTCGCTCATCAGAGGACATTATGATAGTGGTGTTGTAAGGAACTGCTCTGCCTACTCAAAGCCACACAGTTCAAATCTACCAGCTGCTCTGCAGCATAAAAATGGGCAATCTCCTCCCGTGAAATTTGCTTCCTCTGAAAATCTGCTGGAGGGTCAGCCATGAGTTGGTTCTGATGCAATGGTACATAGCAACCAACATTTACAGTTCTCATCTTTTAACATACAGCTATGGAGGTAGATAGTTTTTCTTTACCTTCATCACTATTATATCTAGTATCTTGATTCCAAAAAAGCTCCCAGAATATAAGATTTCTTTACAGACTAATATAGCCATATATATGTATCCTCCTCAATCACTCCATCACCCCCCAAAATAAATCTACAGCATCCTTTAGATTCAAGGAAACTTTAAGGTCATCTGGTGCAGCCAGTCTCCTAGGAGGAATCCCTTCAACACAGTCCTCACAGATGGCCAACGAGTAGCTGCTTAAACTTGGAAGCACAGATTTCGCCCTGCTTCACCAGGTGGCCTGTTCCATTCTAAAAATATTTTTGCTAGAAATTCCTTATTCTAAAAAAAAAATAAAAATAAAATCCACTTTCTGCAACATTCACACAAAAATCCAATTGTACCCTCTAGAGTTACAGAGAATACGTTTAAGTTCCTTTCTCAGTAAAATTATTTTTTAAAACAAAGATTCCCTATGGGGAGTGAACAAAAAAATAATAATAAAATAAAGATTCCCAGATAATCTAACAACTCTTCCCATATCCTTCATACCTTTTTGCTTTCTCTGTTTTCTCACAATTTAGCAAGATTTTCTTTTAAAAATGCCAGCCCAAAAGACTCCTTCAGATATTCTATAGATATGAACTAGTCTTAATACATAACATTTTCTTAAGCTGCTGGTTACCTGTACACACCTTTATAAGCTTCCAAGTGGAAGGAGGAAACCAATGGTGCCATCACCCAGAAAGAAAGACATTCTCTCAGCAGCCCTCCTCCCACCTCCCTGTTGTGTGAAATCCTGTTAGCTAACTGACAAATCCCCAAGGCAGGCTTCATGGCCAAATGGTTGGATGTCTGATTTCTTTAGTGAAGATAACTGAGTATTATGAAGAACAAATCTTTTCTATTTATTTTAAGGTCATTATGAGCAATCTATTAACTCTTCTCAAAAAGAGAAGTTAATTTCATATTTTAATACTTTTTAATGTCAACTATATTGAAAGCAGTAAGGCCAATTCGTTGGCATCTGAAGATTTTCTCAGAAAATCTGCTGTCACCATATTGAATAAACTTGTGCTGCGTTTTCCAAGTAGCAGAGAGAGTTTAACCTTCAAATTCTGCGTTTTAGGGGCTTATATCTTCTTCTACTTTTTTTTTCCATTGGCAGCACCTCTTATCTAATTAAAAATTCTATGGTCCAGAAAGTAGTCTTAGGAGGACAACTGTGTACATGTATTTAGTCATATAAAACTTAAACATCTGAGGTAAATTACTGGCTGAGATTTAAAGCATTCAATGTTAATTACTGTCTTTGTTTATCTGTATTGCTTCTACTCCCACTGTAAAGCTGAGAGAAAATGTTGTTAGCCACTGCCAACAAAAGGTTTATAGTGATCTTATGCATAATGCAACTAAATGCTGAACAGTCCTGGCCATTCCCATAAATTGTTGCAAAGTGAATTGTTGTGACTTACAGGGTTTTCATCTGCTGATTTTTGAAAGTAGATTGCCAAGTTTTCTTTCTAGTCCATCTTCATCAGAGTCTCTGCTTAAACTTGTTAAGCATCGTAACAACACATAAGCCTCAAGGGAAAGATGAGTATTGGCTACACGTGAGATGCATTAGCCAGTAGGTAAACTTTGTTAATCAATACATAAGGTCTTATTTCTACCATTGAACCAGCAATGCCCCATAAATTCAATTTTAAAATAGCACAAATATAATTACTCTTAGTTTTAAGTCCTCGTGTTGGTGTTAGGTACTATTGAGTTGGCTACCACTTATATGTTGTTTTGTAACATCAAGATAGAATTGACCCATAGCTGACCCTCCAGCAGGTTTTCAAAGGAAGTAAATCTCATGATAAGAGATCACCCATCTTTCTCCTGTAGAGTAGCTGATGGAGTAACATACTTTTGGGTTGGCAGTGCAATTCCTTACCATTAAACCAACAGAGCTCCCCACTAAGTCACCAGAGCTCCCTATAAAGCCACCAAAGCTCACTGTATAACACTTATATAGCAACTGTAAAATTGTGGCTTATCCTGCACCATTTTCATAATCTCCACCATGCTCAAGCCCATTGTTGCACTCAGGATCAACGCTTCTCAGAGAGGATCGTCTCTTTTGATTACCTCCTATTTTTCTAAGCATGATTTATTTTCACATGGATTCGTCTCTTCTGACAACATGCCCAAAGTATGTGAGACAAAGTTTCTCCTCACCTCTGATTGCACTTCTTCTACTACAGATGTGTTTGTACTTTTCTACAATCCATGGGATATTCTATACTCTTCACTAACACCATAGTTCAAACCATCAATATCTAGGTCTTCTTTTTCATTGCCCAGCTCTTTAGACTGAGTTTAGAAGGGGTCGTGGCACTAGGAATATTGTAGCTGATGTTAAATGGATCTTGGCTGAAAACAGGGAATACCAGAAGAATGTCTATGTGTGTTTCATTGACTATGCAAAGGCATTTGACTGTGTGGATCATAACAAACTGTGGCTGACTCTGAGAAGAATGGGAATCCCAGAACA
>NW_006399762.1:18394023-18400722 GCF_000299155.1 Elephantulus edwardii
AGGGATGGCGTAAGAGGGGAAGACCCTCTATGAGGTGGACTAATTCAGTGCCTGGGGTAATTGGGATGGGTGTGTCAGACGCAGTGCGATTGGCACAGGATAGAGCAGGGTTTAGGGCTGTTGTACATAGGGTCGCTATGAGTCGCAAGCAATTCAACAGCACATAACAACATAACAACTCCTCTCAAATGCATAGAAAGTATTAGAAATCCAAGACTTGGGTTCTGTGCACCTTAGTCTTTAAACAAGCATCCTTGCCCTTTAGCACTTTACAGAGGTCTTTGACAGCGGGTTTCCCAAAGGCTCCATGTCTTTTGATTTCTTGACTCTGCTTCCATGAGTATTGAGTGTGGATCAGATTAAAATCAAATAATTGACAATTTCAATCTTTTCTCCCTGTCTCATAATATTTCCTATAGGTCAGCATCATGATGAAAGTCTATGAAAAAAAAAGTCTTCCTTTTTAGGACAATTCTCCCTTCCTTAACCTCAAATCATAAGCATTTTCCTTGTTGCCACATAATCTGTTGATTTGATGTGTCCTCTGTGGTCTTCCTCCAAAGCCTCCTGACAACGTAGCCATCAACTATCACCTTAGTTAAATCTCCATTTTTTAACTTTCAGTCTGACTTTCTTCCAAGTTACACATTTTCTGGTCTTCTATCACTTATGCATTTTTTTTTAATTCACAGTGAACTCTAAACTTAGGCTCATTTAAGTTTTGGGGTTTTTTGTGGTTAGGGTTTTGATTGTTTTGGTTTTGGTGTTGTTGTGTTTTTGTTGTTTTTTGGGGATTTTTTTGGTCTACCCATTAACCTATTATCAAGCTGCTATCTTAGAACCATATAATAACTAGTGCCAATGAAGCCTCTATACCCAATCGATTCCTGGGGGGAAGTCATTCTGTTATAATGCAGTAAAAAAAAAATAATAATAGTTGAATCTATGACAAACTAGAATCTATGACATAAAAGTCAGCCATGCCATTAACATGTTCCATGTTCTCAGAATTAATGTTCTATTACAAGTAATGCTGTTTATACCTTTAATAATCAACAAATATTTGATAATTAACAAATAATATTAGACAGCACACAATAGATCCACTGAAGCAATCCACTGAAAGAAGACGTATGGAAGATGGTAGTAAACTACCGTACTTGGGGCAGGCCTCATCTAACTTACTAAGATTGGAGCTGGAAGTATTGGAATATATGTAAATTAGTAGGCAGCACACTATCAATGAGAGAGAATCTAAAGGCCAGCAGAAACCAATTTTTCAAGGTGGCATTAACTTGGAATCTACATACAGGGTAGAGGAGTATTGCCAACAATGGACTTGTTGTGTACGGTGGAGTTGGAGCCGACCCACAGCTGAACCTCCAGTGGATTTTCAGAGGTAGTACATCTCTCAGGAGGAGATGGTCCTTCCTTCTCCCATGAAGCAGCTGGCGGCCTTGAACCATAAGCCTTTAGGATTGCAGTGCAGTTTCTCACCACTAGGCCACCAGAGAGCTCCCTAAGAATGGAGTAAGAAAACCTTCAATTCCAAAACAGCGATAAATGATACTGTTTATTTTCCAGAGACATTTCAGCATCTGTTGCAATGCTCTGTCTACAAATTTGTGTCACAAATCTGCATAGAAGACTATAACCTGACAGAAAACTTACTGATAGTGGATTGTTTTCACTTTAATACTTTATGTCCTGTGTTCATTATTGACTATCAGACTTCCCTTCAGTTATTCAGGTTTGACATGAGACATAGCTATTTCTCCCAAGAGTCTAAACCAGGGAGGATGACCAGAAAGGTTATTCACAATCCAAATGTGGACTAAGACATGTTATGTTTCAAGGAGATGTAGTAGCAAAAGAAGCATGAAGATACGACCAGTTTAAAACAATAAATATACATACCAACAATCCAGATGCACACATTCTTCCCTTATTTGCATATACAGATCACAGAACTTTCCAAATAAACTTCTCACTAGAGGAAGCAGGTTCCTCACCAAAGTTTTATTTGACTATAATATATTATTATTTTTAAAACTTCCTCTCAGTCCATATTTCTGGTACTTTTTCTTTTGTTTATTTTATTGGCCACTCTGTCAAATGGAGTAAATCTTTTTCAACTCAATTATATTATCTGCTTTGTCTATCTATGCAAACTTATGATTGCTCTTAAGGGAAACTATGTTTTTATGTAAAAAGAGACAAAATGTGAAAGGAGAAATTGAACGTGAGAATCAGTCAGAACCACTGAAATATTTTTAGGAAGGACTAAATAAAACCCAACCAAATATGTTCTAGAAGCAAAACAAGATAATTAGTGTAAAAATTATACTTGCCAATATTAAAGTTTATAAATTGTCATTGTTGATATAAATTTTAACATAAATAATGAATAGTTCCTAAGTAATTAGTTAAAAACACAGAAGTAAGCCTATATTTCTGCTATAGGAAAAGCACCATAGGATAATAAGAAAAATTTATCATTAGCCTACTTTATGTATTTTTAAATACAGTCCAGTATGTCAGAGTATGAGTACACTATAATACATTTTTCATATATGTCAGTATAAATGGATTTCATGAATGTATCTTGAGGGTAAAATTGGAAAAGTAAATTTTAAAACTATGTATGTGATCATAATATGAAATTTTAAAGAATAGAAATCAGTTCTAAGTATTATCAAGAAGACATAGATTTACAGTAAAAATACAAAGAAATGTATGGGAATGATAAAGACTAAATTCAAATTACCAACAAATGAAGGGGACACAATTGGAAATATTAATTGTATGGACCAATTTATATCTTCAATATTAGACCATTTTTACTTACAAAAACAACAATCATATGATCCAAACATACAAGTAGGCTTCAACTATAATAAATAGGCTTTATTTCTAAGATAAATGACAGATAGGTATGTGTTTACAATAATCCAAGTGACTTCAACACTGTATTACTCTGTGATCCAAGAAAAGTTACTTTAACCTAGTTTCTTTACCTCTAAAGTGAGACTACTAATAACATAAATACCACTCATCCGTCAGTTTGTTGCACTGTGCATACAGTTGTTATTGTTAAGTGTCATCGAGTCGTAGGCGACTCATAGTCAGCCTATGAATGAAAGTCCTCTACACTTGTGTGACTTTCATCCTTACTCCAGATTCATAGGTTTCTGAAGGCTATAAAGAAAGTGGATGCCACTCCTGTTTCCAAGCTTGTTTTAACCAAGGAACTCGACCAAACATTGTCCCCCATGGGTAACCAGTAACGCATTTGACACATCGGTGTCACAATGTTCAGCTTCACAGCAAACACAAGTTACCTCTGTATGGCAAATGGACACACCAGGGCTATCGGACAGTACTGCACATTATTATGAGGTTGGAAGCAATGCAATTTATATTTTAAATACCAGCAGGGTCACTCATAATATGTAAGCTTTATGAGAACTTTGAGACCGAAACAGACTAAAAATAAAGGCATGGTGATCTATGTCTTTTTAAAAAATGGTCAAACAACAAATGGTCCAGAATAAGAGCTGCTTAGCAAAGTGGCTATGTCCAAGAACCACACCACACACAAGCAGTTCTGAAAATGGCACTGAAATGGTATCCATAATGGAAATCATAATGATGAGTCTCTTACGGAGGTAGACCCCAAATTCCTGAGGAACATGTGCTTTGCCAAGAAGCATAACAGCAAGGGCTTAAAGAAGATGCAGGCCCACAATGCCCAGGCCATGGATGAACGTGCCAAGGCTGTGAGGGCTCTTGTCAAGCCCAAAGAGGTCAAGCTGAGGATGTCAAGGAGTGTCACCCACAAGCTCAGCTGACTTACCTGCATTGCTCATCTCAGGCTTGGGAAGTGTGCTTGAGCCCCGCATTGCCAAGGAACTCGGGCTGTGCAAGCCAAAATCCAAAGCCAAGGTTTAAAATAAGGCTGAAGCTTCTTCAGCAAAGTCCTCAACTCAGGAATCATCTAAAGCCTCCACCCAGGCTCCTACTCCAAGTCAGGCACCTAAAGGTGCCTAGGACCCCCGCAAAGGCTCAATAACTCAGTTCTCCATCTGAGGACAGAAGGATTGGTATGACCTCCTGGGTTGCCATCTGCATGGGACTGGTGTCTTCCTATATTATTTGTACAAATAAACCCTGAGATAGAGGGAAGGGGGGGTGGGAAGAATGGACCATAAGGATCAGAGGAAGACTCATCAACACTTTGTGTTATGCAGATGACAAAAATTTGCTTACTGAAGGTGAAGGGGACCTCAAATACTTGTTACAGCGGATCAAAGACTACAGACTTTAATATGAATTGCATCTCAACATAAAGAGGACAAAAATCATCACCACTGGACTAAAAAAACAACACCCTGATAAATGAAGAAAGGATTGTCCAACAGTCAGGAGGTCAAGAGACATGTTTGGTTTTCACAGTCAACTTCTCTCCAAATGTTGCTTGTCATTAAATGCTGCAGAGTCATAGATGACTCATAGCGACCTTATGAACGAAAGACCTGAACACTCATATAACTTTCATCATTTCTCTAAGCTCATAGAATTTCTGGAAGCAAGCTATTTTGGAAATGGGTGCCACTCCTGCTTCCAAGCTTGTTTTAATCACGGAGCTCCACCAAACACTGTCCACCATGGGTAACCAATATCGCACTTGACACATCAGTGTCACAGTATTTAGCATCACAACAACCACCAGTTACCTCTGTACAGAAAATGGACAGACCAGCGCTATACCACTTAGAAGATTATTTGACCAAAAATAATTAAAACCAGGCCTGAAGACCACAGACTAAAATCACCCACCTTTGGTTTGGTAGCACTGATTTCTATCCACTAAGCCAACAGAGCTCTCTCTATGACTCACAGCTATTCTATGAACAACAAATCTAACCCTTGTCCCATCCTACACCATCCTCTGGAGCTCTGGTCACCTAGTGGCAGGAAGCTGCACTGCAATCCTGAAGGCGCACAGTTTGAATCCACCAGATGCTCCACTGGAGAAGGAGGGGCCATATTCTCCTGTGCCAGTCAGATCCAATACTGAAGAATAATTATGTCAGTTTGAAGACTAACATGCCCCTGATTTCAGGTCTTTTCAATTACTTGCCATGCTTTTGAGAGCTTGAGAATGAATAAGGATGGCAGATGAAGAATTAATGCCTTTGAGACGTGGAGTTGGAGTACTGACTATCCCATGGATTGCCGAAAGACAGAAACAGATATGTCTTAGAAAAAGTGTAACTGATGTGCTCCTCAGAAGCAAAGATGGTGACGCTTCATGTCTCACACTTTGGATATGTTGCTAAGGGAGGTTATTACTTGGAATGGGATATCATGCTTGGAAAGGTGAAGGGTCAGCAAAGAGAGGAAGATACCACCCCCTGCCCCAACAAGGTGCATTGACACAGAGACTACAGCCACAGGCTCAAGTGTATCAGAGATGAGGATGGCACAGGATAGGCCAGGATTCAGATCTGTTGTTCATAGCGTTACAATGAGTGGTATTCAGTGGCACCTAAAAGCAAAATTAAGAACTCAAAGGATATACCAAATTTTGCAAATCTGCTTCAAAAGACATCTTTATAGTATTTGTTAAACAGCAAAGATATAAAGTTGATGACTAAGTTATGCTGATTCATGTCATGGTATTTTCAAAATTAAAAGCTTGACAGCTCTAATCTTTTTTCCATTGACCATCATATTGTTCATTATTCCCATTATAATAGTATTTGTTTTGTGTTTAGCTTTAATCCATTTGGAAGACTTTCATGTTGAGTTGAGCGTCAGTGAAAGTGCTTGGTGTGTGTGTGTGTGTGTGTGTAATGTCAAATTGGATCTATTACAGGAGGAGATTGCCCCTCCTTCTCCAGCAGAGCATCTAGTGGATTCACATCACGTACCTCTGGTATTGCAGTGTAGCTTCTTGCCACTAGGCCACCAGAGCTCCCTGATAAGTGCTTCTTACGAACATATTATGACAATAAGCTTGAACTTATCAGAGATGATGAAGATGCCGCAGGATATGGCAAGGTTCAGATCTGTTGTTCATAGGTCTCTGAGTCATACTCGACTCAAAGGCACCTAACAACAACAATTAACATATTAACATTACTTAAATAAACTAATCTTTTGCCAACATTTCCATTTTTTAAAAAAAATTTTAAAGCTATATTGATTCAATTGATAGTCAATATATAGTGCGTACCAAATTAAATATTCTACATATAACTTAGTATATAAGTTGCCTTTAGAATACACTGATTTCTTTAGTAATCATAATTCTAACTACTGTATTTCTATTACTTGACTTTCAAATCCCCAGTCTAAATTGAAATAAAAGCACTCTATTTGGGACGCCAGTAATACAATTTAAAAATCTTTAGTCTGGGACATTGCAGTTTTGCAGACTTTAATGGCATTGTCCTTGAGTGAAGATACAGAAGCAAATTCATTTCCTGCCAGCCTGGCTGAGGGTTAATGGGCTCTACAACTGCAGTGTTGTCAGTGTCTCCAAAGACTAGGAGCAATTGCAAATGGGCTCTGGGAATGCACTGCCACCTTCTGGCAGAGGTCCTGCAGAAAGAGAACCTCGAAAGATGCTCTGCAGCAAGCCCCTTGTTCTGGCAAAGTAGGAAGTCAGCCTAAATCATATATATATATATA
>NW_006399762.1:18401920-18403851 GCF_000299155.1 Elephantulus edwardii
ATTGCCAAGCTCTCAGATATATAGCAAGTAATCGGAAAGACCATGTCCTGAATTAGATGCACCTTAGTCCTCATACTGACATCATTACCCCTCAGTAATTTGGAGAGGTCACTAACCAAATTTTATAGACATTGAAAATACACTAAGACATTATCAAGAGAATAGCGCCACAATGTTGTGAAGTAGAGATTGCAGAACTGAGTGATAACATAGTAAACTTGCACAGTAACATGCTTTTATTGCTGATGGCACAAGCATTTTGTGATTGGTTACAAATTCAAAAGCTGGCAATTCAAACCCAGCCAGCAACCTCTGGATGAGCGATTTGGCAATCTGCATCTGTAAATACTACAGCCAAAGGGATATATAATTAGGTATTATTGTCATGACAGGAGTCTAGGTAGAAGGCTGCATAGTGGACTGGACTTGGGGGGAGGGATTGTATAACAATGAAAGAATTTTTCTTTTACTTTTCAAAGAGAAGAATGAACGAGGGGTGCAGGGAGAAAAGTGCAACAACAACTGAATGGAAATCCAAAGTCTCTGTAAATTTTCATTAAAATTCATAATAATAAGAAAAATATATAAAGAGAAAAAAATACTAGAGCCAAGAAAATTCCATGGAACTCTACTCTGGAGAAAATGAGGTCACCAAGAGTTAAACTCTTTGGCAATGTGGTAAAGGTTTTTGTTTTGTTGTTTTGCAGGGGCGGAGTGTATTTTTACTACTGCTGTTGTTGGGTTGGTTTGTTTTAGTTTGTTGTTGGTACAAAGAAGATTTTCCTAGAGGCCCAAGTTGATGTTTACAAGAGGGCAACCTAAGCTACCTTTTAAAAAGACTGGGTTGTAATAGGCATAGAGCAGTGGTAATTAATCATATCACATAGAATGTATATGAATTCTTGTATAAAACAAAATTGGAAAGCATGTACACCGGAGATGTGTCCTATCTCCATATCTTTTCAATCTATATGCAGAACAGACTATCTGGAAGGCTGGACTCTACAAGAAGAAATGCGGCATCAGGATTGATGGAAGATCTATTAACAATCTTGAGTTATGCAGATGACACAACCCTGCTTGCTGAAACTGAGAAGGATCTGAAGTGCTTGCTGTAGGTGGTCAAGGACTGCAGCCTTCAGTATGGGCTGAGGCTCAATATCAAGAAAACAAAAGATTCTGGAGTAGCGTTAGAGTGGAGAGAGTTGAGGAGGCTGCGTCCGACTCCCGCTCTCACAGCCATTGCAGTGCATTGAGCTCCACAGAGACAGCGTTGGGCAAGGCAGAGCCAGATGGCGCAAGACGACTCTGTGCCTCGAGGACAAGAAACCACGGGCAAAGGAGATTCTAGAAACCAAGAGGCAAAATGTCATCGTATGCACTTTTTGTGCAACTCTGCCGAGAGGAGCACAAAAAGCAGCACCCAGATGCTTCTGTCAACTTCTCAGAATTTTCTAAGAAGTGTTCAGAGAGGTGGAAGACCATGTCTGTTAAAGAGAAAGGTAAATTTGAAGACATGGCAAAGTCGGACAAGGCCAGTTATGAAAGAGAGATGAAAACCTATATCCCTCCTAAGGGTGAAACAAAAAAGAAGTTCAAAGATCCCAACGCACTGACAATGAGGCTCCCTTTGACTTTTTTCTTATTTTGTTCTGAGTATCGTCCCAAAATCAAAGGCGAGCACCCTGGCCTTTCCATTGGTGATGTTGCGAAGAAGCTGAGAGAGATGTGGAATAAAACTGATGCCGGTGACAAGCAGCCCTACGAGAAGAAGGCTGCTAAGCTGAAGGAGAAGTGCGAGAAGGATATTGCTGCATACAGGGCTAAAGGCAAGCTTGATGCTGCCAAAAAGGGAGTTGTCAAGGCCGAGAAAAGCAAGAAGAAGGAAGAGGAGGAAGGTGAGGAGGATGAGGAAGATGAAGAGGATGATG
>NW_006399762.1:18405211-18412535 GCF_000299155.1 Elephantulus edwardii
AGATTAGCGTAGGATAGAGTAGGGTTATTTGGTATAAGTATACAGGCCATGGTCTTTGCAATCACTTGTTATGCATCAGAGAGTTGGACAATGACTAGGAAGGATAGAAGGAGAATTGATACCTTTGAGCTGTGGTGCTGGAGAAGACTATTGAATGTACCATGGACTGCCAAGAAAACAAACAGATTCATCCTAGAAAGGGTTAAACCAAGCTGCTCCTTGGAGGCAAGGATTCTGGGGCTTCGTCTGACATACTTTGGACATGTTATAAGGAGGGACAGGTCCTTGGAGAGCGACATCATGCTTGGTAGGGTGGAAGGACAGCACAGGAGGGGAAGACAGTCTGTGAGGTGGATTGATTCAGTGACTGGTGTAATTGGGACGGGTGTGTCAGAGGCAGTGCGATTGGCACTATGTTGTACATAGGGTCGCTATGAGTCGCAAACGACTCGATGGCACATAACAACAACAACAACTTAGTGACATTGTATGTAATATGACAGGGCTGCTGACAGAAAATCAGTAGTTAGAATCCACCATGTGCTCC
Organism: Elephantulus edwardii; assembly: GCF_000299155.1. Lineage (NCBI taxonomy): Eukaryota > Metazoa > Chordata > Mammalia > Macroscelidea > Macroscelididae > Elephantulus > Elephantulus edwardii. The sequence continues at coordinate 18,405,759 of NW_006399762.1, forward strand.
TCAGGAGAAAGATGGGCAATCTCCTCCCGTAACGATGTGGAGCCTATTTCGTGCTCAATGGTGGGGAACTATTTCTGTTGTGGCATGCTTGACATTATTCTCAGATAAAACTCACAATCCCAGCCACTCCAGCTGACCATCCAAGCACATCATTGGAGAGATTGAGTCTAGTGATGTTTTCACAGAAATTTTACCAGTTCATCTGTTTGCTGCTTATTAGCTTATTCATTCTGCTTCTGAGGCTTTCTATGGTGACTCCCCTCCTTGACAAGCTTTAGTTTTCCATTTTTCGAAATACTAATAATTACTCCTGGCAATGTAATTCTGGTTACCTTCAATAATATTTTAACCTTGTATTATGCGTGGAGGCGAAACTTGTAGGAATCCATCATGGTGAAAATAGAAGAGACACCAGTGTTCACAGTTTCAGCCATGTACAAATATTTAGGTGGCCTGGTGGTAAGAAACTGTGTTGTCATCCAAATACTTAGCATGAGTGATTCGAAATGGTACCAGGAAGAGGCAAACCTGACTATGATCTTGTCTTAAACATGGATATCTTTGGGCTTTGGGGCCTTTTTAAGGTCCTTTGCATGTTATTTTAAATAGAAATAAATTTTTGGCGAGCTCTGGTGACTTAGTGGCAAGAAGCTGCACTGTAATCCCAGAGGTGCGCAGTTCAAATCCACCAGATGCTCTGCTGGAACAGGAGGAACAATCTCCTCCTGTACCAGTCAGATCCGATTTTACAGTACACACACACAAATAATAAAAAATTAAAAGAAATATTTTTTAAAAGACATCTTTAGGATTTAAAAACAAACGTACAAAAAAGGCATCTTTAAAAAAATAAGACATCTAAAGTCTTAGAAACTTGATGGAGAGTCACTAAGAGTTTGAAGTAACTCCATGACAGTAGTTTTTATTTTGAAATTTGGTTATTTGGTAAAAGTTATACACGCATAATTAACAAAAACACAAAAGATTGTCTCAAGCAGGTGATCAGTGACTAATGTTGTTGTCGTTATGTGCCATTAAATCTCCAATGACTCATAATAACCCTATATACGTTAGCTCAGAACCCTGCCCTTTCCTGAGCCAATCTCTTCACTTCTGACATACCTAATATAATTTCTCCAGTCACTGAGTCAACCCGCCTTATTGAGGGTTTTCCTAGCCTGTGCTGTCCCTCCATTCTTCCAAGCATGATGTCCCTCTCCAAGGACTGATCCCTCCTACCCACGTGCCCAAAGTATTTGAGATAGAGTTTCAAACTCCTTGCCTCCAGGGAGCAGTCTGGTTTCACCCTCTCTAGGACTGACCTGTTTGTTCTCCTAGGTATGTTCAACACTCTTCTCCAGCACAACTCAAAGGCATCAATTTTCCCTCTGTCATCTTAAGTCATTGTCCAGCTCTCTGATGCATAGCATGTAATTGTAAAGACCATGGCCTGAATCAGGCACGCCTTAGTATCCAGACTGACATCATTGCTCTTCAGTATAGCATGGTCCCTGACAGCAGACTTTCCCAATGCAATTTGTCTTTTGATTTCCTGACTGCTGGTTTCAAGAGTATTAATTGTGGAACCAAGCAAGCTGAAGTTATCAACAATCTCAATATCTTCTTTATTCATCATAAAGCTGACAATTGGCCCAATGGTGAAAATCTTTGTTTTCTTAATATTGAGCTTCAATACATATTGAAAATTACAGTCCTTGACTTTCTGCAGCAAATGCCTTATGTCCTGTTCAGTTTCAGCAAAGTTGTGTCATCTGCATAACACGGTTGGTTTATGATGCCACACTCCTCATAAAGTCTAGCCTCTCAAATGATCTGTTCTGCATATGGATTGAAAAGGTATGGAGATAGGATGCATCCCTGACACACACACCTTTCCTGATCCTGAACCATGAAGTGTTTTCCTGCTCTGTCCTGACTATTGCTTCCTGGTCCAAGCATAGGTTTCACATGAGAAAAATCCCAATTCTTCTCAGAGTCAGCCACAGTTTGTTGTGATCCACACAAATGTCTTTGCATAGTCAATGAAGCACAGACATTCCTCTAACACTCCCTGCTTTCAATCAAGATCCATCTGATATTGGCTGTGATGTCCCTAGTGCAACAGCCTCTTCTAAACTCAGCATGCACATCTGGCAGTTCTCTGAATAAAAGAATTTTTTTAAAAGTGAAAGAAATTACAAGAAAATTATTTTATAAATATTTATGGCCTAAAACTTATTTTTGTCATATGTTACCTTTCACAGTGAGGAAACTCATTTTCTCTATTCAGTCTTTTTCAGGTATATTTAAATGCTAAGTACTAGTGCATTGTTCTTCTTGTGTTTGTGTGCAATTGAGGTAGAACCAACCCATTCAATGTTCACCCTCCAGGGTTTTCAGAGGCAGCAATGCGCACTGAAGGAAACTGCCCATTTTCTCCCTGGTGGATTTGAGCCATGTCCTTTGGGATTACAGAGTACCTTTTTACCACTAGGCCAACAGAGCTCCTATCATACACCCAAAAATTTGATGTTCTTTTTTCAAAGACAACATTTCCAAAAATTAAATTCCTCTGTAGGACATTTTAGTAGAAATTATAACATAGGAAGGTACAGTATACCAGGATCCAAGGAGGGGAGGGAAGAGCAGAGGGGCGAGGATGGGCAGGGGCAAAGGGAGTGGGGAAGGGGGCTTAATCATAGAGTCACACAATTTCATGGGTGGAGGGAGCAATGCATAAAGGAAAGGAAAGATCTGGTGTGAAAAACAATGTATATGAACTTTGTAAGCAAACCAGGATAAAAATGGATTTTTTAAAAAAAGACAGAGGGGGAAAAAGATATAGTAATATTTATAACTTGAAGACAAAGTTAAATAAATTATGACACAATCACTTATTGCAAAAGTTGCTTATAAAAAAGGCATAAGCTCAAAGGACACTTATGCCATGGAAAATGTCCACATTATAAATTGAATACAAGAAAAGTAAAATGAATTATTTTCCTGTTTTGTAGACGTATTTAAGAGTAGGGAGTGGACGGGAATAGACTTTCATAGTGATTCTTTCTCAAATATGGGATTATAAATATATTTTTTCACTGCCATCAACATTTTCCAATATTTTTTATTAGCTGGTTTTGACACACACACACACAGAGAATTTACTTTGGTAAATAACCTTTATAAACTGATTGTGTTCAGATAAGCCCCAGATCTTTAGATTGTTCATCAAAATAAAACCAACAATTTATTATATCAGCATAGAGACAATTCATCAGAAGCCTCAGACTGTAAATTTAGTTCCTATTTTTCCCTCCAAAACACATTACTCTCATTAGAATTAACTAAAGAAAGAATTAAATACTGAATCCATTATAAACTAAAAAACAAACCAAAACACACACAAACTCATTGCTGTCAGACTCGAACTGACCCATAGCTGACCTGTAAGCAGGTTTTTAAAAGCTTGTAAATCATTAGGAGGGGATTGTCCATCTGTCTTTCTCCTGCACAGAAGCTGAGGGACTTGAATTTCCTGCCTTTGGGTTGGTAGCACCATTACTTACCACTAAGCCACCAGAACTTTGTAGTTGTTCTTGGGTGCCATCAAGTCAACTCTGACTCATAGTGACTATATGAGCAATGGCTCTGAATCTATCCTGAATGTACTTGAGCCCATTGGCACAGTCAAAGTGTCAATCCATCTTATTGAGAGTCTACCTCTCTTTCGCTGATATTCACCTTTACAAGTATGCTGTCCTTTTCCAAGGACTTCCTCCCATTCCCCATCATCAGCGTGCCCAAAATATACTAGAAAAATAGTCACCATCCTGGCCTCCAAGAAGCACTCTGGCTATACTTTCTCCAAGACTTATTTGTTCTTTTGGCAGTCCATGGGATATTCAGTGTTCTTCTCCAATACCTCAACTCAATAGTATCAAGTTTTCTGTCATCCTTAGTCATTGTCCAGCTTTCAGATGCAAAAGAAGCAACTGAAAAAAATGACAGCTTGAATCAGGTGCACCTTAGTCTTTAAACTGACATCATTGCTCCTTAACACATTAGTAATGCTCTGGACAGCAGATTTACCCAATTTTTAAATTGCTTTTTAAAAAAAGTTTCTGCTATCTTTTTTTTAATTATTGCTCTCTTTTGACTTCTTGACTGTTGGTGCTAACAGTGTTGATTGTGGATCCAAGCAAAATAAGATTATTAACAACTTCATCTTTCCTTCATCTAACAGGATATTGTCTACTGGCCTGGTGGTGAGGATTTTTGTTTTCTTGTTATTGAAAGGTTATCCATGCTGAAGGCTGAAGTCTTTGATCTTCTTCAGGAAGCATTTCAATCCCTCTTTGCTTTGGCAAGCAAAGTTGTGTTATCTGTATAAAGCAGATTATTTATATGATCCTCATGCCGCATTCTTATACATAAAGTCCAGCCTTTCTAATGATTTGATTGTTATACATACTGAACTCTTTGTTCAGGTAAAGGAAACCAAACCAGGGTATTCACTCCATGTAATGGGTTTCGAGAAAGAATATAGCCCTATCTCGACACTTATTATTATTATTATTATTATTTTAAAGCATGCAGTGTTGCATTGTTTTGTTTAGAGGACAGCTTCTTGGTCTCAATATAGAAGCTGTGTTCAACTTCAGGAGTTAAAAGGAGTGAAAGGGATTCTTAGAAAGAGTAAGTATTCAGGCATCAAGACATCTCTTTCTCAGTTCCCATTCTGTTCCTTGAGAAGAGAAAGCTGGCAAGTAACCGTGTTAAAAATCAATGCAACTCCCAGTCTAGATTTTCCAAAAAATGTCTGCTTCTAGACTGTGCGCTCTGTTACACTATCTCCTATAAGCAGTATTGACTTATTTTTCCAAAATATCAGCCTGATGATATTACATCTATTAACAAAAAATTTCAAAAATTCTCAACTCCTTAAACTGATAATGTTGGTTTTTATATTTTTTTAATTTTTTTTAATTTTTATTGTATTATTTTTACATGTACCATCAAATCAGATCTGACTGGTACAGGAAGAGATTGCCCCCTCCTTCTCCAGCAGAGCATCTAGTGGATTTGAACCATGTACCTCTGGGATTACAGTGCAGGGTCTTGCCATGATAATAAGTTTTTAAGATTCTGTCCTCTCTCATTCCTTATTCAAGCTCTTCACCTCCCACTTTCACTCCATCTCTAACTTACCACTTTATCTTTAATCTACAACTTTATCATTTAAATACTATCTCAAATGCTGTCTGCTTAGGAGAGTTCATGAAACTGTCCTCTTTGAGCAATCCTGGCTCCTTTCTGATGCTTCAATTAGAACTTCATTTCATCCACGCATATGGCAGTTAGTAATATATCCGACAACCCATGAACATGGGCTCCTCTTAGGAAGGGATGATTATAGCTTTAATTAATTTTTTACATCATATACCATTTAGCCCACATTAACTAAAAACACTTAATAAATATTTGCTGAGCAGAAATACGTCATTGTTGTTAAGTGCCATCAAGTTGAGTCCAATTCACAGTGTTCGTATGTATAAACAACAGATCTGAACCCTGTCCTATACTATGCTATTCTCATCATATCTGACATGCATAAGCCTATTGCAGAGGTACTTGTGCCAATCATCTGGTTGAAGGTCTTCCTCTCTTTCACCACCTCTATCTTTCCAAGCATGATGTACCTCTCCAAGGAATAGCCTCTCCTAGCATGCCCAATGTAGGTGAGATGCTTGGTCATCTTTGTCTTCTAGGAGCACTCTGGCTGTACTTTCTCCAAGACATACCTATTTGTTTTTTTGACAGTTCATGGGATATTCAGTACTCTTCTCCAACAGCACAGTTCAAAAGCATCAATTCTTCTGCTGTCATCCTTACTCATTGTCCAGTTCTCAGTTGCACAGCAAGTGGCTGAAAAGACCATGGTCTGAATTAGGTGCACTCTAGTCATCAAACTGTAATCATTGCTTCCTCAGTAATTTGAAGAGGTCCTTGACTGCAGACTTTTCCAAAGCCATACATCTCCTGATCTCTTGACTGCTGGTACCAAGGGCACTGATTGTGCATCCAAATAAGATAAAGTTGTTGGCAGCAGAATTTACCATGCAAAAGACCAATCTAACCTAACTAGATTAGAATGAATGAATGAGTCTATGTTTTCCACTTTCTCCAAAGATCTAAATTTCAAACCTGACTGATCAAGAAAATTACCTGGGGAGGTTAAAACAAAGTGGATTTTGATATTTTGTCTAGATAAAAATACACTAAATTGGTAAGGATAATTTCCTTCCAGGAAAAGAATTAGGGATAGGTGGAAAGGGGAAAACTGTTACTCTTCATGGTCTACATACCTCTCAATACTATGTCAATTTCGACTTCCTACTTTTTTCTTCTCTAAAAATAAAAACACAGAGAATATTGCCATCCTTCCAAGAAAACCCCAATCTCTCATACACCCCTTCATGATTTCCACACACTCCTCTAGGAAATTTCTGTTTTGCCTAGTATTTGCATTTGCTTTTCTTTGTATTTTTACTACCTAATTATACGTGTATAAATAATACTTGGTGGTGGTAGTTGTTGTGTACCATCAAGTCAGAACTGACCCATAGCTGACACACCAGTGGGTTTTCAGAGGCAGGAGATTCCCCATTTTTTCCCCAATGGAGCAGCTGTTGGATTCGAACCACATACCTTCGGGTTGACATTTTAATTTCTTACCATTAAGATTTTTCCTGGAAAGGGTTAAACTGGGTGGCTCCT
>NW_006399762.1:18416272-18420211 GCF_000299155.1 Elephantulus edwardii
TTCTTCTATTCTTAAGGAGTGCTTTGCTTATTCGGGGCTTTTTCCCATTCCATACGAAATTGGAGATTAAGCCACACAATTCTAATCCACCAGCTGCTCTGTGGGAGAATAATTGACAATTCCCTCCCTTGCGATCTGCTGTAAACCATCTACCACAAACCCATTGGAAGTTCAGCTATCGGTCGGTTCCAACTTAATGGTACACAACAACAACCAGAAGCTGAAGGAAACAAAGGAAAATCTTCCCCTGGCAGACAAAACGTTCCTGTCAACACACTGAATTCAGATTTCTTTTTATTTCACTAGATCATACCCAACTAGAATGGGTTCTAAATTTAATCATTTCTGAGGTATAAAAAGAATACATTAGACACAGAGACGTGCACATTAGGGGGAAGAGAAACACCATGTGAGGATCAGCAATGAGCTAAGAAATGCCTGGGGTTACTGACAGCTGAAAGCTACATGGACAAGACATTTGGTTTGGACTTTCTGTCTCCAAAATCATCAGAGGGAAACGTCTCTGTTCTTTAATGCTACCCAGTTGGTGATACTTTGTTATGATGACCCTAGGAAACCAGGGTATCCCAAGATAGTGCAAATGGTTAAGGGCTTAATTCCTATCAAAAAAGCTGGCATTCAAACTGGGGTTGCCTCGACAGGCCTACTGCTCTGCTTGCAAAAAGTCACCACCGTGACAACCCTATGGGACAGTTCTACTCTTCACACTTGCGAATCCATGAGTTGGAATCGAGTTGACAGCAACTAACATCAACAACAAAGACACTAAAACAAGCACAAACTTCATCGCACATACTTTGTACAAGTTGTTAGGAGTCAGTCCTTGGAAAAAGACCGCATGCTTGGAAAGGTGGAAAAAGTGGAAAGGTGGAGAGTCAGTGAAAGACAGGAATATCCTCAACAAGATGGATCAATACACTGACTGTATCAATGGGCTCTGATTTATCACAGATGGTGAGGATGGCGCTGGGTTGAGCAGGGTTCAGATCAATTGTTCATAGTGTTACAATATGAGTGGTAGACAACTGGATGGCACATAATACTTGTAACAACAGTATCACTTGTGAGTGATCCTCCTCTCCTTCAACAATAGCCATAGAACAAATCTTGAACAACAACTACAGTTGGTTTGAAGAAGAAACTAATAAGAAGTGGAAACTAAAATATTTTCTACTATTTATGTTTCTCTCTTCTTGCCTTCAAGTTAGAATCGATTCACAGCTGATCCTCCATCAGGTTTTCAGAGGCTGTAAATTATAAGAGAATGGATTACCCATCTTTTACTCGAAGGAGAAGCAGGTGGATTCAAACCACATACCTTAGGCATGGCAGCGCAACTCATTACCTACTGAGCCACCAGAGCTCCCACATTCAAGGTTGGTAGTGGTGATGTGTGACGTGGGTCCGAAGCAGCCCAAGCTGACCCTCTGGTAGGTTTTCAGAGGTAGTTAATGACATGGGAGGAGATTGCCCATCTTTCTTCCATGGAGTAGCTTGTGAATTCAAACCACATGTCTTTAGAATTATAGTGTAGATTCTTACCACTAGGCCTCTGTGGTTCAAACTGTGTCTTAGGGGGGAAAAGGGGGTGGGGAATGCGTGTAATTCTTGTTGTTTGTTGCTGTCAAGTCAAGTACAACTCATAGCATCCCTATAACCAGCCAACCTGAACCTTACCCTATCCTGTGCCATCTTCATCATCTCTGACACATTCACATTCACTGCTGAAGTCACCATAACAATCCATCTTATAGGGAGGCTTTCTCTCTTTCACTGACTCATATTTTCTTTTCAAGATGATGTCCCCTTGGGAATAGCTGCCTAGCTACATTTCCAAAGTATATCATTCTTAGCAGCTTTTAAATTGAGGGAACAAAAGTGATCAAAAGCACCATAAATTCCCAAACATGTCAATAAGTATACATTTCCCTTTTACATATTTATAGCATATACAGAGAAGAATTTTAGTCTGGAAATTATAATTACTTATTGCTCATCCTCTCTTCCCCAGAAGTCAAGAATAAGACTACTTGATCTGAACCACATATTTTAATACTTGTATTAAATCTAGGATTTAGATAAATACTGCCTTGATTTGTTTGGTTTTTTAAATTGTTCTATTGGAAATTTAATACCATAAAACAGGTCTTAATAAGTACTTGAGGAACTGAATCAGAAAATTCATTCTATTCAGAATATTACTTTGAGTTATAATTTTGTAGTAGGAAATATATGATAATTTGCATCACAATTTTTTAAAATTAAAGTAATACTATTAGGGAGCTCTGGTGGCCTCGTGGCAAGAAGCTGTGTGTGCTGTAATCTTGGAGGTGTGCAGTTCGAATCTACCAGATGCTTTGCTGGAGAAGTAGGGGCAATCTCCTCCAGTGCCAGTTGGATCCGACTCGATGGCACACAACAAAGAAAAGAAAAAAGAAAAATAATAATAAAATAATACTACTTATTTACATTTTCAATGTCTTATACAAATTATAGTGACGGAATTAAAACCTGATTGGTATTTTACATTGAATGATAGTTCTTATAATGGAAAAATGTATGACTAGTTGCTTCCTGACTAGCTTCTAACTCTTCTTCTTCTGATGAAAGCATATGCTGTTGCTGTCAGGTGCCATTGAGTCTATTCTGACCTATAAGCTGTGTTCAACAGATCAAAATCTTGCCCAATCCTGTACCACTCTCAAAATCTCCAATATCCTTAAGTTATGATTGTTGTCACTGTGTTAATCCATTTCATCAAGAGTCTTCCTCTCCTTCTCTGACCCTCTACCTTTCTAAGCCTGATGTCTTTTTCCCAAGACTGATCCCTTTTGATAATATGAATCCCAAAATCATGTGAAATAAAATCTCATCATCTTTGCCTCTAAGGAACACAGAGTTTACTGCATTTCTTCCAAGAATACATTTGTTTGTTCTTTTGGCAGTCGAAAATTAGAATATTTAATATTTTTCTCTAGCCCCATAATCCAAAGGCCTCCATTATCAGTCTTCCTTATCATTGTCCAACTTTCTTACCCATAGCTTGGGTAAAGTGCACCTTAGTCTTTAAACTGACACCCTTGCACGTTAGCACTTTAAAGCATATGGTAAATGCTGCTACATATGTAATCCTCCATTATCAGTAAGAATAAACGCTCATCTACAAGTAGATACATGATTCAGACAGGTTGACTCCATTACTGCACAGGTTGAGGCAAAAAGACAATACTCTAAAATACCTCAACTCTTCTGGCCATAGCTATTTGGCTCAGATATGAGAGTATATGATACGTATAATTTTTATAAGATTAAATATTGGGTTGGAACTATTGGGGAAAAAATAATTCTCTTTTCTTTGCTGAATGTGAGATTGGAAGGATATAAGCCTTAAGCTAAAGAGCGCCACCTTGAGGATAAAACTCCTCAGAAAGTGAAGCCAATGCTAAACAAGGGAAGCCAAAAAAATGACAAGAGGAAGGTCGGCTACCCACAATGCCTCCGTCGTTGTTCAATGCAGTTTTGACGTAGATGACTCATAGCGCCCCTCTGAACAAAAGACCCACTTGGATAGCTTTCATCTTTTCTCCAAGTTCATAGAGTTTCCGGAGGCAAGTTATTGTGGAAGTGGATGCCACTCCTGCTTGCAAGCTTATTTTAATCGGAGAGCTCCACCAAACACTGTCCACCATGGGTAACCATTAACGCGTTTGGCACATCAGTGTCACTTTAGCATCACGACAACCACAAGTTACCTCTGTACAGCAAATGGACAGACCGGTGCTATACCGAAGACTAAAATCACCAACCTTTGACTTGGTAGCAGAACTTTCTATCCACAACACCTCTGGATCAAGCAGTATCTGAGAGCAAACACACCTGGATGATTCAATTGCATAACAAAAAAATTACATAGTAAAC
>NW_006399762.1:18420871-18430547 GCF_000299155.1 Elephantulus edwardii
ACTCTAAGAAGGCACACCTTGCTTTCCAGTCCTGGTTCTGGACACAGCCACAGTTACGATGATGATACCAGAGAAGAACTGGATTGCCATATATAAATTCCTTTTTAAGGAGGAGGTGATGGTGGCCAAGAAGGATGTCCACATGCCAAAGCACCCTGAACTGGCAGACAAAAATGTGCCCAACCTTCATGTCATGAAGGCCATGCAGAGTCTCAAGTCATGAGGTTATGTGAAGGAACAGTTCACCTGGAGACATTTCTACTGATACCTTACCAACAAAGGCATCCAAAATCTGCGTGATTACCTCCACCTGCCCTGTGAGATCGGAATCAACCCCCAGCCAGTTTTCAGTGACAATAAATTGCACAGGAGGAGATTGTCCCTCCTCCCATGGAGCTACTCCATGTTGTTTCAAACCGTGTGCCTTTGCAATTGCAGCACAGCTTCTTGTAATTAGGGCAGAAGATTCATTGCTTTTGAACTGTGGTGTTGGAGAAGAGTGCTGAATATCCCATGGACTGTCAAAAGAACAAACAGATATGTCTTCGAGAAGGTACAGCCAGCGTGCTCCTTGGAAGCAAAGATGATGAAGCTTTATATCACATACTTCAGACATGTTGCTAGGAGAGGTTATCCCTTGGAGAGGGACATCATGCTTGAAAAGGTGGAGGGCCAGTGAAAGAGGAAGGCAGAAAATGTGAGGATGGCATAAGATAGGATGGGATTCAGATCTGTTGTTTATAGGGTAGCTATGAGTCTTAGCTTGATGGCACCTAACAACAACAACAAAAAAGTGGCACAGGAGGAGATTGTCCATCCTTTTCCTGTAGACCAACCAGTGGATTTGAACCATGTACCTTTGGATTGCAGCACACACCATCTTTTGACTAGGCTGCAAGAGCTCCTCTATTAGCACGTTATGCAAGCTTACTTTCAGTTGTTCAGAGTTATTTCAAAAAAAGGTTAGAAATCACAGAGATATTTTTAAAGCTGAGAGGTTCCACATCAAGAAAACAAAGGTTCTCACCACTGGGCCGATTGGCAACATCATGACAGGCGATGAAAAGATTGAGATTGTTACTAGCTTCAGTTTGCTTGGCTCCACAATCAACACTCTTAGCACCAGTAGCCAGGAAATCAAAAGACAAATTACACTGGGAAAGTCTGCTGTCAGGGACCTCTCCAGAGTAGTGAAGAGCATTGATGTCAGTGTGGAGACTAAGGTACACCTGATTCAGACCATGGTCTTTATAATTCTTGCTATACATCAGAGAGTTGGAAAATGACTAGAAATGATACAAGGAGAGTTGAATGGTAGTTAATATACCATGGACTGCTAGGAAAATAAACAGGTTCATTCTAGAGAGGGTGAAACCAGGCTGTTCCTTGGAGGCAAGGATTCTGAAGCTTCGTCTGACATACCTTGGACATGTTGCAAGGAGGGACCAGTCTTTGGAGAGGGCTGTCATGCTTGGGAGGATGGAGGGACAGTGCAAGTGAGGGAGACCCTGGATAAGATGGATTGATTCAGGGACTGGAGTAATAGGGGTAGGTGTTTCAGAAACAATAAGATTGGCACAGGGTTTAGGGCTGTTACACATAGGGTTGATTTAAGTCACAAGTGACTTGATGGCACATAATAACAACAAATATTAAAGCCCTATTATAAGCCTGAAGGATACTTGAGTTATTAAGGTCTCTGAAAATGGCTACATCTGGTAAAAAAAAAAAAAAAGCCTGAAGCCTGTTGTTTCTGTGACAACTGAGTAACATTACTTCACAAATTCCTCTAGAGGACAGTACTCCCCAGATTGTGAACCAATAAAGGGAAGAAAAGTGATCTGGCCATAAAACAAAAGATTGAGAGCTGTCTGATAGGTACCATAGAATTGACTTCCCCACAGGAGGATGGCAATCTCATCTCCTGAGATTTACTATCTCTGAAAACCAGCTGGAGGGTCAGCTATGAGTCTGTTCCAACTCAGTGCATACATGACATCAGAAACGAGTATCAGGGATTAATAAAAAAAAAATACAGAGAACATTTTTCTAGATGCAGGACAGAGTGGTAATTATAATTAATAGGCAAAAGGTAAATGAAGGTTTCCATAAATTTAGAAGGGCTATCCAAGCAAAAAGCAATGTTACAAAAAAAGTAAATTATTAGGACAAACAGAAAAAAGGGGGAAAGTGTGAGGTCACCAAGAGACAGAAGATAAGAACAGGCTTAAGGTAAAATAGAGCATTCATCTCAAATTCAAAAGATGTGACATTCCACAAACAATTGTCCCTCCTTCCCCTCCAACAAGATAATATAAAAAAGTAAATTAAGTTAATGTAAAAAAATATATATAATATTAAAAAGGTAAACTGAGGAATGCTCTCGATTAGAAGAGACTTAAGAAACAAAACAAACAAAAAAATTTAAAAAAATTTTAAAAAAAAGAAACAAAACAAGCAAATCCTATATTTGGATCTTGGTTAGATTCTCATTTTAATAAGCTGGAGAAAATATTGGGGGGGGCAATTGTTGTTAGTCGCTGTCGTGTGTAACTCATAGCAATCCTATGAACAGATCTGATTCCTGAACTATCCTGTGCCATCCTCATCATCTCTGGCATGTTGTTGTTATTGCTGTTGATTGCCTTCGAGTCGAGCACGACCCATAGCGACCCTATGAACCAAAGGCCTGAAACCCCTCTTCAACTATCGACATTTTTCAAAGTTCATAGAGTTTCCACAGACATGTTCTTTAGGAAGTGGATGCCACTCCTGCTTCCATACCTGTCATAGTATGTTATTGGTTGAGTTGCCTGCAATGCATAGTGACCCTATGTACAGCAGCTCTGAACCCTTCCCTGTCCTGGGCCAGTCTCACTAATTCTGACACACTAACCCCCATTGCCTCAGTCACTGTATCTGTCCATCTCATCCAGGTCTTCTTCTCCTGTGCTGTCCGTCCACCCTTGTAAGCATGATGTTCTTCTCCAAGGACCAATCTTTCCTGGCCACGTGTCCAAAGTAAGTAAGACAAAAACTCAAAATCCTAGCCTCCAAGGAGAAATTTGGTTTTACCCTTTCCAAGACAGACCTATTTGTTTTCTTGGCGGGCCACAGTATGTTCAAGACTCTTCTCCAGCACCACAACTTGAATGCAATAATATTCTGTCATCCTTAGCCATTGTCCAACTCTCTGAAGCATAACAAGCAAATGAGTAGACCATGGCCTCTGGCATATATGAGCCTATTGCTGCGGTCACTGAGTCAATTCACCTGATTGAGGGTCTTCCTCTTTTTCACTGTTCCTCCACCTTTCAAGTCACCTTTCAATGTCCCTTTCCAAAGGATAACCTCTATTAGAAACATGGTTCAAAGTATGTTACAGGGAGATCATCTTTACCTCCAAGGAGTTCCCTGGCTGAACCTTCTCCAAAATATCTGCTTGTTCTTTTGGCAGTCCATGGGATCTCCAGGACTTTTCTCCAACACCACAGTTCAAGGAAATCAATTCTTCCATCATCCTATGAGCCTCTTATGTAATCCTCTTAGATGCTTTGTTGCTATGCACTGTAGAGTTGAAACAAACCCATAGCTGACCCTCTGGTGGGTTTTCAGAGGCAGTTAATTGCACGGGAGAGTGCTCCTACCTAGGAGGATAGAAGGAGAATTGATGCCGTTGAGCTGTGGTGCTGGAGAAGAGTATTGAGAATACCATGGACTGCTAGGAAAACAAACAGATTTGTCCTGGAAAGGGTTAAACTGGGTGCCTCCTTGGAGGCAAGGATTCTGAGGCTCCGTCTAACATACTTTGGACATGTTGTGAGGAGAGACCGGTCCTTAGAGAGGGACATCATGCTTGGGAGGGTGGAGGGACGGCGCAGGAGAGGAAGGCCCTTTATGAGGTGGATTGATTCAATGACTGGGATAATTGGGATTGGAGTGTCGGAGACAGTGCGATTGGCAAAGGACTGAGCGGAGTTTAGGGCTGTTGTACATAGGGTCACTATGAGTCACAAGCGACTCGACGGCACATAACAACAACAACAGATGATGGCCGCAAACCCTTTGGCTTAGGGATTGCAGTGCAGCTTCTTGCCACTAGGCTACCAGAGCGGGCTCAGTGGTAGAATTCTCCCCTGCCATGCAGGAGGCTCAAGTTTGATTCCTGGCCCATGGACCGTCATCCCTCAGATGCATAGAAAGTGATTAAAAAACCTGACTCAGGGGCATCTTAGCCCACAAACTTTATCCTCAAACTGACATCATTGCTCCTCAATAATTTGAAGAGGTCCCTGACGGCAGGCTTTCCTAGTACAATATGTCTCCTGATCTCCTGACTGCTGGTACCAAGTATACTAATTGTGGGACTAAATAAGACAAAGTTGTTGACATTTTTAATCTTTTCTCCATCTTCCAGGATGCTGCCTATCGGTCCAGTGGTAAGAACTGCTGTAATTTGATGTTGAAATGAAATCCATATTGAAGAATGCAGAAATGTAAATACCAAACATCGACTTGATCCTAGATTGTTGTTAGGTGGCCTTGAGTCAAGTACAACCCACAGCAACCGCATGAAAAACAGATCTGAACCTTGTCCTATCCTGTTCCATCCTCAAAATTTCTGACACACTACAGCCCATTTAAGGGAGCTCTGGTGGCCTAGTGGTAAGAAACTAAGTTGCAATCCCAATCGCACGTGGTTTGAATCCACCAGCTGCTCTGTAGAAAAATACGCCATCTCCTCCTGTCGAACTAACTGCCTTTGAAAACCTGCCGGAAGGTCAGCTTTGGGTCAGTTCTTACTGGTCGGTACACAATAATAACAATAACAGAGCCCATTATAGCAAATTGAGGAAGATTCTTAACCATATAGATTGATCCTAGATGCTTTTAAGGACTTGTCCATTTCCTTTAACGTAGTAATACAGAAAAAAGTTCAGGTTTTTGAGAGGGGTGGGTATACCTATTTAGGTATTTATTTATTCAGAGTTGGACATGCATTATGCCCATAATTACACTAAAATATTTCAACCAAGAGTAAAGATGAAGCAGGTAGAGTATAATAGTAATACTTACTGCAAAGACAGATTTCATTTAGCATTCTGAAAAATATTCTCTTTAATGGACTTTAATTCTTTTATCACAATAGTTAAAATATAAGGTTTCCACTAGCCTATTTGCTTTCATTTATGCAGAAAATTTTTCACAACAAAAAACCTTATATTTAAAAAAAACAGCTAAAATCACATCAGTTTATTCAAACAGGATATACTTTCTATTTTTTTGCAGGTTTTTGTTTGTTTTGAGTTTTGTTGTTGTTATTGTTGTTTTTGCCTTATATTGATACTGAATGCAAGGGATTCTATCCCTAGTCAATTGGCAATTAAGAGAGTCAAATTGCACTATCCCAAGCATTTTATTACAGATCTGGCAGAATAGAGAGAATCCTCTCAAAAAATGTGAGGGGTCTTTTGTGGAAAACAATGTATTCAAACTTTGTAAATAAATCAGAGTAATATAAAAATATTTTTAAAATTTTTAAAAAAACTGTCTTGTACACAGAAGGAAGGATGGGGAGGGCATAATCATAGGGCTGCACAATTTGAAGGGTGGAGGGAGAGGTAAGTTAAGAAATGAGAAAGATTAGTGTGAAAAGCAGTGTACACAAATTTTGTAAGTAAGCCAGTATAAAATAAAAAGTATCTTTTAAACAACAACAACAAAAACCCATTTCCTAGTCTAAGAGTGATCATTGGCTTTTTATACATGGGTTAAGTGTTTTAATCCGGTGCAAAATTATAGTATTTTCACATTCAAAAAAGAACAGTTTACATACAGTTACTAGTAAACACACAGCTTGTGATATAGTTTACATATGCCTAAGAAAATACTGTTTCAAAAGGTAAATGCATTTCCCCTCCTGGTAAACAGCCAGTTTAGAGTACATGACTAAAGAAAGTAGGATTCTAGGACAAAGCAACCAGTTTTTCAGGTTGGAGGCAATTTATGTCAGTGTTACGACTATACCACGTGTTTTAATTATCCTCAATTTATTAATGCCACCTTATCAGTACTGTTGCATTTAAAAACTAGTGATTTTTACTTTTTTAAATAAATGCATGAAAAAAATTTATTTCTCTCCTATCCCTTCCTGCTTTGCTTTTCTTCTAAGGATGAGTAAAATTTTGTGAAACATCTTAGTCTTAACTATTAAGACCATTTACTCTGGAGTCAAAATGCCCGAGTACAAAATGTGGGCAAATTGGTTAACATCTCTGTGTCTTCTTCAGTAATGTGTGGACCAGAATAACAATAATTAATAATAATTACTTTAAACATCATCAAGAAAATTAAATTCATTATTTTTCAAGTGTCTAAAACAATAGCTGACACTCAGTAAACTATGCTTAGTTTGTGGGGTTTTAAGAAAAAACAGTTTATTAACTGTCAACTTGGAAAGAAAATACTTAAAACAATGCATTGGGCAGGAACCAGTCTTTGGAAAAAGCATCCATTCTTCTTATACAAATACAACTGAAGATAGCATGACTAATGACTAGGGAGGATAGAAGAAGAATTGATGCCTTTGAGCTGTGGTGCTGGAGAAGAGTATTGAGTGTACCGTGGACTGCTAAGAGAACAAACAGGTTCACCTTGGAGAGGGTTAAACCGGGCTGCTCCTTGGAGGCAAGGATTCTGAGGCTTCGTCTAACATACTTTGGACATGTTGTAAGGAGAGGGAAATCATGCGTGGGAGGGTGGAGTTACAGCGCAGGAGAGGAAGGCCCTCTATGAGGTGGATTGATTCCGTGACTAGAGTAATCAGGATGTGTGTATCGGAGACAGTGAGATTGGCACAGGACAGAACAGAGTTTAAGGCTTTTGTAGATAGGGTCACTATGAGTCACAAGTGACATGACAGCACATAACAACAACAACAGAAAGAGGTGTGACTTCATTTCTCAACTGACACTGCAGCAATTTAGCACTTTGGAGAGGTCCTTGACAGCAGATTTTTCTAACGTAACACGTCTTTTGATTTCTTGACTGTTGCTGCCATACATGTTGAATGTGGATCCAAATAAAGTAATTGACAACTGATGAGGGTAGGTGTGTCAGAGACAATAAGATTGGCACAGGATAGAGAAGGGTTTAGGGTTGTTGTATATAAGGTCACTGTGAGTCACAGATGACTCAATGGTACATAACAACAACAACAACAACCTTTTCTCCATCTATCAAGATGTTACCTATCAGTGAATATTTTATTTCCTCCCTTACTTTCTGCTTTAGAAGGTCTGTATCTGTCCTGAGTGGTGTTTCTGTATTTGTCCTAGGGACGGGACCAACTTTGCTGTAGATGATCAAAGACTACAGCTTTCAATATGGATTGAATCTCAACATCACACACACAAAAATCTTCACCGCTAGACTAATAGGCAGTTATGTAGATGATACAACCTTGCTTGCTGAAAGCGAGGAGGACTTGAGGGGCCTGGTAAGGAAGATCAATGACTACAGCCTTCAATAAAGACTACGTACGTCTCAACATCAAGAAAACAAGAGTCCTCAACCCTGGAACCAATGGGTAACATTATGATAGATGGAGAAAAGAATGAAATTATCAACAGTTTCATCTTGTTTGGATCCACAGTCAACATTCTTGGCACTCGCACTCAGGACATCAGGAGACATAATAGCAGCAGAAAAGTGTCCTCTCTCAGTAACCTCTCCAAAGTCCCGAGGAGCAATGATGTCAGTCTAAAGATTAAGTATTCAAAGCCAAAGTATTTCCAATCACCTGCTATGCATCTGAGAGCTGGACAATGAATAAGGATGATAGAAGAATTGATGCCTTTGAGTTGTGGTGCTGGAGAAGAGTACTGACTACCCTATGGACTGCCAAAATAGAAACAGGTATGTCTTAAAGAAGGTGAAACCAGAGTGCTTCTTGAAGTCAAGGATGGAGAAGCTTCATCCCACATACTTGGGGCATGTTGCTAGAAGTTATTCCTTGGGGAAGGACATCATGCTTGGAAAGGTGGAGAGTCAGCAAAAGAGAAGAAGACCCTTCACAAGATGAATTGGCACAATGACTGCAGCAATGAGTTCAATTATGTCAGAGGAGATGAGAAAGGCACAGACAGGACAGGGTTCAGATCTACTGTTCATAGGGTAATGCTTAAGGTGGACCCAACTCAAAACACTTAACAATAAGAACAGTAGATTAACCTACAGAAAGAGATTTAAAAAAAACCAAAACACAAAATACCACAACAAAGCCTTATCCCATGGGATGGTTAGAAATCACCTGATGTTAATGAGTAGCAGATTTTAAGGCAGGTACATGATATCAGGAGGGGCTGGAGGTGAAGTCCCAAGGTGAGCCTTACTTCCTTATCTCATTTGGAAAAATAGAAGGTTGGCCAAGGAGAGGAAATCCCTCAACCAGGTGGATTGACACAGGCGTTGTAATTCTGGGTTAAGCACAGCAGAGATTATATGAGGATGACACAGGATTAGGCATGGACACAGGGCTGCTAGGAGAGGAACTCAACTCTAGGGCCTCTGACAACAATAAAACAATGTTTCTAAACCCTAACAGGTTGAAAACAACCTGGCACTTGTAAGAGTTTGTTGTGTTGGGTTTTCTTGTAAGTTCTGAAAACAATGCTTTCAAGCTAAACAAATTAAAACTGAAGTTTGGGGACTGGAAATAAATAATCAGTATTTTTCAAGGTTCCAGGTGAGTCCTGAGAGCAGCAAAGCTGAGAAGCCATGCCTTAGATCTTACTCCCTACTCACGTGAACAGAGACATTCTTATCTTGTCAGGAGGAACACTGACTCAAATCAGAGGAGGATTTTTAATAACCTGACCCTTGATCCTGCAGCATTTCGCTTCCCTTTCCTGTAAGGTCATTCTCAAGACTCAGTTCTGAAACATAATAGACTGTTGTTGTTGTTATTGTTGATTGCCTTCGAGTGGAGCACTACTCATAGCAACCCTATGAACAAAAGGCCTGAAGCCCCTCCTACAACTATGGACATTTATCAAAGTTCATAGAGTTTCTTGAGGCAAGTTGTTTAGGAAGTGGATGCCACTCCTGCTGAGCAGGTATCAATAAGCACATTTTTAAAAAGAAGAAAGCAAAATAAAACAATACATAGATTTGTGGCTATATCAAAGATCTTCGTACCAAGAAATGTTTTTCTACACCACACAAGACTTTTATTCAATATCATTATTGTTGGTCTTAACATACCATGAGTGGGAACTGACTCATAGCTAACTCTCCGTGAGGTTTTCAAAGGCTGTAAATCCCACAGGAGGAGACTGCCTATCTTTCTCCTGTGGAGCGGCTGGTAGGCTTGAACCACGCCTATGGGTTGGTAGAGCAACTTCTTTCCACTCGGACACCAAAACTATCCTTCATTATTATTAGTATAACTATTAATATCATCCCCATCTGACAGACAAAACTAAAATGTGTCAAGGATTGTCTACATGTACAAGGTTGGGAGCTCTAGGGGCCTAGTGGCAAGAAGCTGCACTGCAATTTCAGAGGTACCCAGCTGGAATTCAGCTGGAGAATGAGGGACAATCTCCTCCTGTACCAATCAGATCCGATTTGATGGTACACACACAAAAAATAATAAAATAAAATATTTTTTTAA
>NW_006399762.1:18430763-18433888 GCF_000299155.1 Elephantulus edwardii
CCCCCATCTGTTTTATTACAGTATACATAATTTATCCAGTTTTTCTCAGTCTTGCCCCAACCCTGATGTCAGTCCCATTCTACAACAATGGCACTGTGCAGTATTTGTCCCTTTGTGACTGAAATATTTCACTCTGCATAATGTCCTCCAGGGTCACCTATTTTGAATAACATTGCATGAGTTCCTTGTTTTTCAATGCAGCATAGTATTCCATTGTGTGAATATACCACAGCCTCTCTATGCATTTGTTTGTTGATGGCAACTTAGGTTGCTTCTAATCATTGCTATCGTGAACAAAGCCACGATAAACATGGGTGTGCATATATCTGCTTAGATGTTAGTTATGGTCTTTTTAGGGTATATTCCCAATATTGGAATTGCTGGGTCAAATGGTATCTCTATTTGCAACTTTTTGAGAAAGCGCCACACCACTTTCCACAACAGTTGAACCATTTTACACTCCCAACAACAGTGAACAGTGAATAAGAGTTCCAGTTTCTCTATAACCTCACCAGCATTTGTTGCTTGCTGTTATGTTACATTTTACTATTATTACTGGGGTGATATCTCATGGTTGTTTTGATAAATAAAATAAATTTTAAAAAAATAAATGTACAGGGTTACTATGAGGTGCAGGCATTCCAACTCCATCACTGGTATACTTCTGATCATAAATAGGTTGCTTCTGAAAGAGGTGGCAACATCTTACCTATGCTTTAAGAATATAACACTATTCCTTTTCCAGTTCATAACCATGATGACTGGGTGTTCGTGCTTTTGTATGATATGTGCCACCCTTTAAATCTTGTTACAACATGGGCATATTACATGTCTGACATTTAAATAAAAAGAATATAACACTGACAATTGTATATAGGATGAATTAGATTTAAAAAAAAAAAACAGAAACATTACTGTGTAAAGAAATTTAGCACTTTTAAAAGTTCAAATTGCAGGGAGCTCCGGTGGCCTAGTGGCATGGAGCTGCACTGCAATCCCAGAGACACATGGTTCGAATCCACCAGATGCTCTGCCTTGGAAGGAGGGACAATTTCCTTCTGTACCAGTCAGATCCGATTTGATGGTACACACATACACACAGACAAATTAAAAAAAAAAAAAGTTCAAATTGCTGGGCTCAATTAAGGTAATAGTAATCTACGGAAGAAGGCCCAGGAATGACTTCAGTTGATACTGTAGTCTGATACTTCAAGGAAAAATGAAATTAAACTCATTGATTCCCTAAAAAAAAAAGGTTGCAAGAAAAGAAAGTTTCATATTCTCCAAGTCTTATACATCTGGATAGAGTGAAGGGCATAGATATCTCCGTAAGGGATCTTGATTTATAATGACCACTTTTGGCCAGTCTCATCACTGAGTTACTGGGAGTGAGGACATCACTCAGAAGTTATAAGGACAAAGCAATATCCACAAAGCTTACAAGTCATAAGCAGAGTTGGGGGAACTTCTACCAAGTAAACACAGCCATGTCAAAGGCATATAAATTAAGAAAGTAAATTGTAATAGCATCCTAAAACTCAGTCATTGCTGACCTTCAACTACTAATATCCCTCACTTTTCCCACACATTCGCTCACATACACGCCTTCATACACACCCTCACATGCAGTGTCACATATACACTCACCTCTCTCCCTCACACATGCTCACACATACATGCAGTGTTGAGTGAATAAATGCTTAAATAAACTATTCCAAAAAAGAACAGTCAGAGAAGTACCATTAAAAGATTAATGTGACATAGAAAATGAAAGAAAGAGCATCAAGAAAAAGGAAAAACAGCAGTGCCAGGAACTAACAGAAGATTTTAAAAAGTAGAGCAGTAGGTTGCTAATCTTGAAGAAAGACAAAAAAAAAAAAAAAAGAAAAAGAAATAGAGATAGGGAGAAAGTCAGAATGTGGGGAATTGAGGTCTGGGTAGCTGATAAGGGGAAAAAAGATAGTGGACTCGATACTGGTGATGAAAGGAACAAATGGATCACAGCCTATGTTGACAGGACTAGAGAAGTGTTTTAAACAAATAAAGTCTACAAAGCCCTGTAATTGACAGCAAGAAGCCTGGAGTCTGGTGGGGTCCTCACAGGGCTGCCAGGCAGCTGGGCTGGTTGACAAGGTGTGGAGTGGACTACAGCCTCCTGGCCTAAATGAAAGTGAAATGGAGTTTAATTCTGAAGATGAAGCCACACCAGAAAACTCTGGTTTTCTCACTTCACTCACAGGAAGCTAACGATCAAGTGACCAGAAAAATAGAAGCTTCCAATTTCCCAGACAGAGGGACGAAAACTGGAAACAGAGGCAAACATAAATGCCTCTCAGGAGTGCCCTTCTGGAGTTTCCTTAAACCCATGGAATAAATTTCAAGAATTGCAGAAAAAGAAAAAAAACATTCAGAACAGAAAACCTTAGCCTCAGGAGGAGAAAAGGCAGCTGCTCCAGGGAAAGTAACTTGAAGAAGAAAGAAGCCACTTTGAGTGAATGGACCCCAAAGGATGCACAGTGGATGGAACTTCCTCAGGGGGGTTTAGAGTCAATGACTAATTTGACCCCCCTGTGAAAAAGAAAAAGATTGACAAGTCGGGTCATGAAAAGAAAATAGAATAGGCACTGAATGAGTGGAATATCGAGGAGGCTGAAGCACTCAGCAACCAGCCCGCTAAAACTGCCAAAGCTATTTGCTTGCCACAACTCTGTAAAAGTCAAAAAGGAGGCTGAAAATTCACAGGTTGTTCGAAAAGAGAAGAAAGTTGCATGAGGATTTGAAACAACGAAGAGATGGGAAACCAAAAGCAACATGGGATATCCACAACTTGCCAGAGTTCTTCAAGATCTTTCCAGACTCCCAAGTGTGCAATTTACTGAGATGTTCTTGCTTACACTTTAATATGTCAAGAAACTGAGAAAAGTGGAAAAATTAAGGATCAAGTTGGGAGTTGATTATCAGAACTTTGCAGCCTATTTTTCTAAGGCATTTATCCTATTGAAGCAGAGTATTCTTCTGTCGGTTTAAGAAATCTAACATACACACAGAAAGGAACAGTAGGATGTGTGTATTTATTTATTTAGTTGTTGTTGTTATGTGCCGTCGAGTCACTTGCGACTCACAGC
>NW_006399762.1:18434288-18436994 GCF_000299155.1 Elephantulus edwardii
CGACTGGCAACTCATACCCTATGAACAAAATGCCTGAAGCCCCTCTTCAGCTATTGACATTTATCAAAGTCCATAGAGTTTCCACATTTATCAAAGCTCATAGTTCCCAGAGGCATTTGCTTTAGGAAGTAGATGCCATTCCTGTGTCCAACCTTAGTGTTACAAAGGTCATTATTGACTTTACTGAGAGGCAATGGAGTTGGTATTTCACAGTCACATGGTAAAAGCACTTTCTGTTTACCTTCAGTTAAAATATTTCAATAAAAAGTATCGCAGGAAAATAAAAAGCAGCCTGGAGTCAGTTTTCATGCCTCAAATCCTCAGCCAGTTGCCTTTTTGAGTGTGCTATTTCTTTGTGTTTCATTTACTTCCTTGTTTGTAACTAAAAATTCATAATAATATCTTCCACAAAATATTGTAAGAATTAATTAAGAAACCACATAAAATACCCTGAAATAGTAGACATTTTTTAAAAAAAACAAAATACCAACCCTATAGACAGTTAAATCTCAAAGTATTTTAATTGACTCATGCCGGACCCTACATAGTGTTTCGCTGGCTGCAAACTGAACATGAGAAGATTGCCTGTTTTTCTCTGTTAAATATTGCACTATTAATGCAAGCTACGTTTTAAGGCAATCTCTTTTGGGATATGAATGATCAGATAAAGCAAGCAGAGATGGTTTTATCCAAAGAACAAGCTGAAAAAAGACAATGACCTTCTCCAGAAGCCAACAGAGACAGTCAGCCTTTCTCTAGATCCAGCACTGTGAGGTCAGGCTTTATAATATCTGTGAGAAAATAAATTTCAGGGTTTGAAAGTCATCTACTTCTATTATAGCAGCACTTAGATAGTGTATCAATGATTTTATTGATGTGTGTGTTAAATATTTTTCTCATTTTTGTTTCTTTTTTAATATTTTTGTCAATGATATATATTATGTTTCATGCATGTACGTTATGTTCCATACAGTCTTTCATTTACATTATGGGTAAATATGTTTAAAAGAAAGGATCATAGGCATAACCTGTGATTACTAAGGAGCTGAACTCATTAACTCAAAGAAAAAGATTAGCAGACTAAAGGGAAATGGTATGGAAAACATTATCAGTAGAAAAAAGCAACTGGGAGAGCAGAGCCTCGGCTTAAATCCAAGACTCCGAGCTACTGGGGCACTGTGGGTTCATCACTGTAGCTACAGTTTAGAATTCAAATAGAAACACAATTCCAGAGAAGAGGCCGGAGCTGAGTCAGCATTCCCAATAAAAAAGGAGGCAGAAAAATGCTGAGCGGGAAGGAGAGGTGAAGATGAGAAAGTTAATTACTAGTGAAAGAAAAGACAGCAAAGTATGCTGGGGAAAACTGTGTCCCAGAAATGCTTACAGAACCCATCATTTTAAGTTGTCATGGTGACCCTATGGATAATAGACTTCAATCCTACTCAGTCGTGTGCCATCCTCACAATCTCTGTTCTGCTGGTTGTTGCTGTCACTGTGTCATTTCAAACCACGGAGGGTCTTCTCTCCTTCTCCTTGGCTGAGCCTCTGTTGACAAACAGGTAGTAAGTAGTGGTGCATTAGAGAATTCCATAGAGAAAATGTGAATTTTATCAACAAACCAGAAACAACTCCACATACAGTGCGCAAAAATTCAAACTCTTTGCCATCAGGTCGAAATAGGCTGAGAGGTAACTCTCCAGCAGATTTTTGGAGACTATAGATACAAACTGTGGCTAACTCTGAGAAGAATAGGAATCCCAGAACACTTGATTGTGCTAATGTGAAACCTACACTTGGATCAGGAGGCAGTCATCAGAACAGAGCATGGTTCAAAATTGGGAAGGGTGTGCATCAGGGCTGTATCCTGGCCCCATACCTTTTCAATCTTTATGCAGAACAGATCCAGGAGGCTGGGCTCTGTGAGGAGAAATGTGGCATCAGGATTGGAGAAGAATCATCAACAATCTGCATTATGCAGATGACACAACCTTGCTTGCTGAAACTGAGGAGGACCTGAAGAGCTTGCTGTGGAAGGTCAGGGACTGCAGTCTTCAGTATCAATTGAGGCTCATTATCAAGAAAACAAAGATTCTCACCACTGGGTCAATTGGCAGCATCATAATGGATGGTGAAGAGATTGAGATTGTTCACAGTTTTGGGTTGCTTGGCTTCACAGTCAACACTCTTGGCACCAGTAGCCAGGATTAAAACATATATTGCAATGGGAAAGTCTGTGGTTAGAGACCTCTCTAGAGTAGTGAAGTGCAAGGATGTCAGTCTGGACACTAAGATGTGCCTGATACCGGCCATGGTCTTTGCAATCACTTGCTGTGCATCAGAGAGCTGGACAATTACTTGGGAGGATAGAAGGAAACTTGATGCCTTTGAGCTGTGGTGTTGGAGAAGAATATTACAAACAGGTTCATTCAGGAGATGGTGAAACCAGGCTGCTCCTTGGAGGCAAGGAGTATGAAGTTTCATCTGACATACTATGAACATGTTGTAAGGAGGGACCGGTTCTTGGAGAGGGATGTCATGCTTAGGAGGGTGGAGGGACAGTGCAGGAAAGGAAGACCCTCAATGAGATGGATAGATTCAGTGGCTGGGGTAATGGAGGGAGGTGTGTCGGAGATAGTGAGATTGGCACAGAATAGGGCAGGGTTTAGGTCTGTTGTACATAGGGTCACTATGAGTCACAGGCGACTC
>NW_006399762.1:18438128-18439844 GCF_000299155.1 Elephantulus edwardii
CAAGTAAAACAAGCTTGGAAGGAGGAGTGGTATCCACTTCCATAATAGCTTGCCTCTGGAAACCCTATGAGCCTGGAGAGAGGATGAAAGGCACCCAAGCATTGAGGACTCTCCTTCATAGGGTCGCTATGAGTCGCCTGTGACTCGACAGCACTTAACGACAACAACAGTTCATAGTGTTGCTATATGAGTTAGAGTTGATTTGATGACCCCTATAAAAAATACAGTTGCTGAAACACAAACACCACAAGGGTGTGACTTGTGAAAAACAGAAATATATTTTCTCAGAGTCTCACATGAAGAAAAAAAAGTCCAAACCAGGGTCTCGGCTGAGCCTGTTCATTCCTTGTCAGGAGCCCCAGGAATTTCGTAATTCCTTGACCATCTGTCTTCCTCGGTATGTGCATGTTTGTGTCCAATCTACTCTTCTTATAACCTAGGTTGCTATATTTAAAATCCACCTTAATATGCTGAATTGAAAACCTCTTTTCCAAGCAAGATCTAAATAGGGTACACAGACTAGATGTTAGGAGATGCTACTGAGATGACTTTGAAAAACATGTGAACCTTGTTCTTTCCTGCACCACCTTCATCATCTGCGATAGACTCAGACTCACTGTTGGAGTCACAGTGCCCACTCATCTTGAGAGTCTTCCTTTCCCTCTCTGACCCTCCACTTTTCCCATGACATTTTTTCCCAAGGATTGGCCCTTCCTGACAACATGCCCAGAGTGGACTAAGATTGAAATACACATTTTGGGAGGCGACAATTTAACCCACCACGCTTCCTTTCCCCATTAAAGTCCCAAACTCAACTCAGTGATTGGCAAGCATCTTTTCAGATTTCTAGTAGTTGCCAAAATGCTTGTTGAAAATCAATTTGGAACATACTTGGGTTCTCTATCTTCTCAAAGTATTCCTAGAAAAGGTAAGCTAAATTTTAGAATTCTCTTAAAGTTCAATTCATTGCCACAGACTGCCTTGTCTACAGCTTCATCTGTAATAAATCCTAAGTTATTATTATCCTTTCTTCACAGATGAGGGCACTGTAGTGACAGAGTCCCTAGTTCTGGGCTGCTAACCCAATGGCTTCTGCTTTCTAGGGGTTCAAATCCGACAGCAGAGATGAAGGAGAAAGGGGCACGCATTTTCCATGGTGATTTACAGTCTCAGAAACCTGCTAGAAGGTGAGCTATGTGTCATTCCACCTCCAATGGCAATGACTTTGACTTTACAAGTCAGAAAACGGAAGCCCATAGGGTACAAACGGCAGCAGCCAAAGTCACCACCTCAGACTTTGGACGGAGTGACTGCAAACAAGGACATGTTTAATCTCGCCCCTGTGCCCTCCACACACTGGTGACAACTAGTTAAAGACTAACCTTCAACTAGAACCTAGATTTCCAACCACATTATCCCACTTACAATTTTCCAAGAGAAATATAAGCTGTTATCTTTTACTTTGGACTTGAATAATCTAACTTCTGTGACCAAGAAAAATTCCACTGCATTTACCTGTCTCTAGAATTCAGCAGATTTGCCCCTCACAAAAGGCAGTACTCCCTAATTCTCTAAATGCTGTAGATACTGGAGAAGGGTGGACAATCTCCTCCAGAACGAATTTTTTTTAATTATTATTAAATTTTATTCGTTTTAATGAACATTTACAGAGATTTTGGGTTTTCATTCATTCATTGTTGCACTGTTTTCTCTACC
>NW_006399762.1:18447968-18456133 GCF_000299155.1 Elephantulus edwardii
ATTGGTCCAGTGGTGAGAATTTTTGTCTTCTTGACATTGAGCCTCAGTCCACACTGAAGGCTTCAGTTCTTGACCCTCTGCAGCAAGTGAATGAGGTCCTGCTCAGTTTCAGCGAGCAGGGTTGTGTCATCTGCATAACGCAGATTGTTGGTAGATCGTCCACCAATCCTAATGCCACGCTTCTCCTCATAGAGCCCAGCCTCTCGGATAATCTGCTCTGAATACAGGTTGAAAAGGTATGGAGATAGGACACATCCCTGGCTTACACCCTTTCAAATTTTGAACCATTCAGTGTTGCCCTGCTTTGTTCTGATGACTGCCTCTTGGTCCAAGTATAGGTTTCGTATTAGCACGATTAAATGTTCTGGGATTCCCATTCTTCTCAGAGTCAGCCACAGTTTGTTATGATCCACGCAGTCAAATGCCTCTGCATAATCAATGAAACACAGATAGACACTCTTCTGGTATTCTCTGCTTTCAGCTAAGATCCATCTAACATCAGCTACAATACTGTTAGTATAGCTAAAACTACAAACACACCACATGGTTTGCCTTTTATTTTAAAATAATTGTTGTGTTATGTGCTTTCAAGTTAGAAATGGCTCCTAGCTGATCCTGCATGGGGTCTTCAGAGACTGTAAATCTCATGGAAAGAGAATGCCCATCTTTCTCCCTTGAGCAGCTGGGAACTCAATCTATGTGCCTATGAGTTGTCCGTGCAACTCCTTACCTGTAGGCCACCAGAACTCTCTTCCCAAAATGAATTATATTCATTCTTAATCTGAAGACTTGTTTTAAAAATCAGATGCATTTAAATAAAATATTCAAAAGCATACATCAAAATGCTAATGATCTTTAGAAGGTCTTGTCCATCGATGTTATCCTCTCCTGGTTGTGCAAGGGTGAAGGAATCAGGAAAGATCCAGTGGGGATCTAACAACATGGGGCATAGATCAAGGTGATCAATTTTCTTAATGATGATTCATTTTATAAGACACAATATATGAGAATGATTGTAAGAAACACGATGTGGATGAAAAACAGAGTAGGACTAGGATTTTGTCAGATAGAGCTCTCATGGATGGTTAAAACTATGATTATTAAAGTCCCTTTCATGAACTTAAAAAAATGTTAAACCTCCTTTTCAAATTATAAAATCAATTCTTTCTTCTTACTAACATGTTTTTAAAAGATAAGACTTAATGTTTTGTTGTTATTGTTGTTGTTTTTAAATTTTATTATTTTTGTGTATGTACCATCAAATCTAATCTGACTGTTACAGGAGAAGATTGTTCCACCTTCTCCAGCAGAGCAACTGGTGGATTTGAACCATGCTCCTTTGGGGTTGCAGTACAGCTTCTTGTCATTAGGCCACCAGAGCTTCCTAGGAGTTAATGTTTGCTAAATTAAGAAATTCACACAATGGAATACTACTCCGCACTGAAAAACAAGGAACTCATGAGATATACAAAATGGGTGACCCTGGAGGACATTATGCTGGGTGAAATATCTCAGTCACACAGGGATAAATACTGCATATTGCCACTGTTGTAAAACGGGACTATCATCAGGGTTGGGGAGAGACTGAGAAAGATGGGATAAATAATGTATACTGCATTGAAACAGATGAGGGAAAGAAGTGTTTAAAAGGGATATATGATTAGGTATTTTTGTCATGACAGGAGTCCAAGCACAAAGGCTACATAGTGAAGTGAATTTGAGGGGAGCGATTGTATAACAATGAAAGAATTTTTCTTTTACTTTTCAAAGAGAAGAGCAAACTAGGGGAAAGTGTGGGTTGGGAGAAAATTGCAACAGTAAATGAATGGAAATCCAAAGTCTCTGTAAATGTTCATTAAAATTAATAATAATTTTTAAAAAGAAATTGAAATAGTTTTTTAAAATTCAGAACACACATACTCTCCCTCACCCCCTCCCCCCTACCCCAGAAGTTTTCTTCTCAGATGCAACGAGTCACACTAGTTTCATAGCTCTCCCACAAGAAATATTCCTGTGCTTATAAGAAAACACATAGGCCATTTTTCTGGAATAAAGGGAGTGCTGGTGACCTCATCTGATGGTAGCTGTGCGACTATCTCAGAGGGCTTCCTTTCTCTAACAGTTTGAATCCATCAATAACTCAGAGGAAGACAAATGGGCGTCAGAAGCCACCAGATGGTCACCTCTGAGCCAGAACCAACTTGGTGGTAGTAAGTTTTTGTGATTGAGTTTCTATAATAAAAACCATTATGCTTTCCCCCTGAGCCCTGTTTTAGATCAGAAAAGAGGAGGTAGCCAGAAGCCAGGCCTCAATCAAGGGCTGTCTGAGCTCTCCAGAAGGATGACCTTTATTTAACCCAAAGAACTGAGAGATCATTTCACCCTAAATATATTCTCTAATAGTGGTCAGTAAAAACTAAACTATATCCTTTCTTCATTTTAAACTATGTAGGTGAAATGTAGGTGCTCTCTTAGTAACTCACCTCTACTCAAGAACACAAAATGTAACATATGTAAATACAGAAATATAGAAAACTTATGATGATAATGGTTATTAGTGAAGAACCATAAAACATCCTCCTTATGAAGACTGTGTAGGTTAGCCAAAGTTATAAATCAATTAAGAGTTGGGGGTAGGGGGAAGCAGTAGGTGTGTCAGAATTAGAGAGACTGGCTCAGGACAGGAAGGAGTTCAGAGCTACTGTACACAGGGTTGTTATACACTGCAGGCGACTCCATGGCACATAACAACAATAACATACTATGACAGGTTTGGAAGCCGGAGTGCAACCACTTCCTAAATAACATGCCTCCAGAAACTCTATGAACTTGGATAAATGTCAAACATTGTAGAGGCGCTTCAGGCCTTTTGCTTGTGGGGTCGCTATAAGTCTTGCTCCACTCGAAGGCAATCAACAACAACAATTTAGTTTCTGAGTAATCATCATTTTACCTGCAATTTTCCCAGTCTTTTTGAATCACAGAATCTTTACTTTGGTCTTCTCTTGTTGACTTAACGTGGCCATTCACAGCCTCCGCACACCATTACCACTCTCTTCACATCTCTTCTTCTATCTTCCCCTCCCTGGGCTCAGTTACACGTGCCTGTCTACAGTGATGGGCAAGGATGGCCTTTGTACGTCTTGTACTTTTTGACATGGCTGGAACATGAACTGAACTGCAGAATAAAGGTGAGAACTTTCAGAATTTCTGATTATTTTCTATAGAAAGCAAATGGGTTTCTCCTCTTGCTCTCATCAAGCTAACAGGTTATGAAGCAAAATTCACAGTATAACCAGATAAATAGTTGCCATAGGTTTCATCTCAAGGCAACTCTCTGTGAAACGGCCCCATGGGATTTTTTTCAGTGGCTGTTTTTTTGGAAGTAGATAGAAGACGCTTTTCTGGGTGGGCTCATTAAACATCTGTAACACCTAAGGACTCTTTTTTTTCTTAATTACCTCCCTTCTCACTCCCATTTAATGATTTACTGTCAGTCAGAACATGAGAGTTTAAAGAAAAAAGTGAAAGTCTTCTTCCTTCCTCTGTAGCTCTGTTTCTAGTTACTGTTAGCCTTACTGTTACATCTTGTATTTGATTCTTCACCAGCTCCCCACTCCTGGCTCCTCTTATATGACCCCTAACTCTTACTTCTATTCATTCTGTTCTTTTAACTCTCTTAAATTTAATTTTGTTTTATTTAAGTGAAAGTTTACAAATCATACTGATTTTGCATTCAAACATTCATGCTTTGTTTCATAGCGTTAATTACCATTGATTAATGCAATTGATTACAATGTCTAATCAGTTCCTTATTGAATGTCATCTTTCCCTTCTCCCAACTTATCCATGTACTCTCCTGTTTCTCCTTCCCTATCTTTGTTGCAACTCAGTGGCAATGAGTGTATAGAAACATTGCTGCTATTGCTGCTGTTAAGTGCCGTCGAGTCGCAGGCTACTCATAGCGACCCTATGAAGGAGAGTCCTTGACGCTTGGGATAGAAATATTACAGAAGAAAAATGGGGAGTCGTCTCTGTTAGGCAATGCTAATGCCCAACATCAAATCCCAGCTCCAGATTCTTCAAGCCATACTTCTCGACCAGAAGGTCAGCAAAGCCAGCTGCAACTTTGCCTCTAAGAACACTAATGTGAGATGCAACTGTATTTTCAAATGTAGAGAAAACTGCTGGCACTTGGAATGTCAAATTCCAAGATCATGTTTCTTGGGCCATACAAACCATTTGACTGAAATACTGAGAAGATTGGGAATTCAAATCCATCCAAGGTGTTCTTGCAAAAATGCCTGGTTATCTGCTTCCAAAATGTCACAGCCCTGCAGACTTCATGGAGAGCAGTTTGTCTCTGCATCACGTGAAGACACCATGATTTGAAATTGATTCAAAGACAACTAGCTCATATGAGTATGAGGTAACTTGTGAAAACTCAACTATTTGGCTCTTAATTTTAAAGCAAAAGAGTACTCTAAGCATAACCCCAGCAACCAAAAAAACAGAGTCCAGTCCTGGCTCAGCCATTAACTAGCTTAAGAACCAGACAAATATGAAAATACAAGTGGTTAGACTAGAAGGCAGCCTGAGGTGCTATCAAGTTAGTGATTCCGGGACTTTTTATGACTCCACAAAGTTTAAAGGAGAAAGATAACTTTGTTGGCAGGCATGGTCAGGGGAAACTGTGGAGTTACTGTGGATTAGATTAGGCCCTAAAAGATGTGAAGGATTAAGTAGTGGGGGGTGGGGCGGGGGTGCTGAGCAAAGATAGGGGAGGAGAAGCAGCTTTAGCAAAAATGTTGGGGACTGGAATGCACCCATAGATATGCAAGGCTGGGGTGGGGGCTCAACCAGATGGTGAAGATCTTATCTCTAAAGAAGGAAATGGTGTCCTGAAGGTGTGAAGGGACTGGGGGAAATTATGGAATGTTCCCTGTGGGGGATGAGCTGGGGTCGCAACAAGGGCTGTTGCTGCAGAGTCAGGAAACCTGCCTGGAATAGATTGGAAATTTTTTGTGAGTCGGTTTCCCAGTGGCTAGTATATTTTACTAATAAACAGTGCAAAGCATTGAAAGAAAGTAGTTCTGGCGTGTTTTACTGCCATTGGTGGGTCTCATTATGTGAGGATATGCTATTGAATGCAAGGGGTTCTTTCCCTACTCAATCTCCAATAAGACAAACTGATTGCAATTAAGCACTTCATTACACAGATCTGGGAGACAGCGAGTCACCTCCAAGACTGCCTCACTGTCCAGGAGTGGTCACCGGGTTCCACATCAGGGTGAAACACTAGCTTATCCAGCAATGCACCCTTGTCAGTAAAAAAAAAACAAAACAACCCCTTTACATCTGAAAAGAACAGTTCACATTCAAGCATCAGCAATTCATGAAGGGCACAGTTCTCTTCCTGGCAAACAAGCAGAAGAAGACTCAACCTCCACATGACTGGGAAACAGCCTCAGAGAGATCTAGGAGAGATGCATCCTCTCCTCCTTCTGGTAAACAGACAGCTCAAACCACTCCACATGACTAAAGACAAGAAACACAACTCGGAGGCTAAGTAAATAGTTTTACAAGCTGAAAAAAAATAACTATAGTTTGATAATTGATACATGTATGTTACTGAATGCAAGGGGTTCTTTTCATAGTCAGTTGCCAGTAAGACAAATGGACTGCAATATCCATAAATGCACTTTATTCACAGATCTGGGAGACAGCCAGTCACCCTAAGGCCTTACGGTGAAACTCCAGCTCATTTAACAATGCACTTTCCTTAGTAAAAAAGGTAATTTCTACATCTGAAAAGGACAGTTCCTGTCTATGTATCAGTAATTCAGGAAGGCCCCAGTTCTCTTCCTGGTAAACAGGCAGATTAAGATACAGTTTACATATGGCTGGAGAACCAGCTTCACCAGCATCTAGGATAGATGCATTTCCTCTTCTGGTAAACAGACAGATTAAACTACTCTACATGACTAAAGACAGGAAACAGAGAATCTGGAGGCTAAGCAACTAGTTTTGCAGGCTGAAGAAAAAGAATTATAGTTTTATAACTGATACCTATACAGAGAATTCTGAACTTACTAATACCACCCTATCATATATAGAGAATTCTGAACTTATTAATCGCACCCTATCATTCCCTCCTCTTTTTATATGTCTTATATCTATAAGACAAACATACCACCCCATCAGATAAACAACCAGTGAAGTATTTCAATACAAGGCACAATTTTTAATCCCCATTTCCAGGCACTAGAGGGCATTTTGTTTTATTTGGTTTTGATCAGAATCACATCTCACGTTGTCAGCCTCAGCAGTGTCAAAATGGAATTGTTCACCAGCGTTTTCAATGGCTCATTTAAACCTTCTGCTGCGCTATTATGCAATGTTTAAAACACTTACAGGTTTCTCACTCTTCGATCCTTGTCTTCATTATATTTCTAACACTGCCCTTTGCCAACAGCTTTCTTAGACCGATATATTTGGGTACACACACAGATGAGTTCTCCAGTCGCCATGACAAAAGTGTAGGACAAATATCAGGGCAAAGGAGGCGCTTGTTCTCTGGGTCACACTGGAGCCTGGCTGCCTCTCTTATTTGATTCTAGTACTCATTTTTTATTCCATGAAACACTACCTCCCACCTTGTGTTCACTCTGGCTCTTCCAGAACTCTGCCCTCAGCCTGCTATATCTCTATTCTCTGACCCCCACCCAGTGTGGTTTTCCTCTATTCTCAGCCCCATTTTCATCTTGGGCACTTCAATTCCTCTCAAAGTTTCGCTTGGGCACTTTCAGTGAGTTTTGTTTCATTTGCTGAGATGTGAAAGATTGGGCAGGTGGTAGAAAGAGATTTGGAGAAATTTCAAAGCTTTAATTGGTGCGTGGATAAAGTCAGTGTTTTGTAGTTGGTTTTATGGGTTGTTTCTGTTTTATTAATTTTAATAGACATTTACAGAGGTTTTGGATTTCCATTCATTCATTGCTGCACTTTTCTCCCTGCTGTTTTGTAGTTTATATCCAAATCTGTATTCATCTCCTACACATTAAAATGTAAAAGGTGATTTGTTTTTTCTGAGCAAAAAGGTACTAGCTACTTAATAGTTGCATGAGTTTTTTTCTTTTTGTCTTCCTTGATATACTCAATCACAAATATGTCGGCGTGAGCTCAAGGGATAAAAGTGAAGGTGAGGATTTAGGAAGAGAGTCTGGGGTCTTTTTATATTATTTTATATTACCACAAACTATTCTTACAATTGTTGTCATTGTATGCTATAAAGTCAGAACTAACCAATAGCAGTAGATTTTCAAAGGCAGTTAGTTGCCCAGAAGGAGACTGCCCATCCTTCTCCTGTGGAGCGCCTGAAGGATACTTTATAACTGCTCATCAGTTAACCTAAGGTTTTCTTCTTCAATATACGAACATATTCTTAAAGCTAAAACAAATTATAACAATATTCAGCTAGATGTACAGAAAATACTGTTGATTTGGTATTGATCTGTTTGGCTTTTTCTCATTCTTGATCACAAAAGCATTACTTTGCCGTTTCTGGTCACTAGCTTCCAGTTTTTGGCACTTATTACTGGAAGGCAGACCTGCCCCTTTTCATTGACATTTGGGTAATAGATTTTTGTTTGAAATGTGGTATTTTTTTCTGATTTGAATGGATGCCCTCCTGGAGAATTGATTTAGGGTCTGAAGGCCCCTTTATCTTCTTGGGTTTTTTTATTTTTTTTTTTTATTCGTTATGTGTGTACTGTCAAATTGGATCTGGAGGAGGAAATTGTCCCTCCTTCTTCAGCACAGCATCTGATGGATTTGAACCACGCACCTCTGGATCCCATTATCTTATGGAAGATGGCCAGGAATAATAAGATTCTGCCAAGTCAATAAATCAGCCTCATCAATTTAGATGTTAACAGAATTTCCTCATTCTATATCTGTATATATCTTTGCTTTTTTTAATTGGATTTAGGGACATTTTTTCCTTGAGTTTATAAGTCAAGTATTATAGAAGTAAGAAAATTGTGCGTTAAAAACTTTTCAACAGTTGGAAAATCCTACTATGAGAATCTAAAGTAAATCCCAATGTAAAACAATAACAACAACAAACTACTTCCAGAGGAATGTCTATCTGTGTTTCATTGACTATG
>NW_006399762.1:18456233-18463385 GCF_000299155.1 Elephantulus edwardii
GCTCTATCCTGTGCCAATCGCACTGCCTCTGACACACCCATCCCGATTACCCCAGTCACTGAATCAATCCACCTCATAGAGGGTCTTCACCTTTTGCGCTGTCCCTCCACCCTACCAAGCATGTAGTCCCTCTCCAAGGACTGGTCCCTCCTTACAACATGTCCAAAGTATGTTAGATGGAGCCTCAGAATCCTTGCCTCCAAGGAGCCACCCGGTTAACCCTTTCCAGGATTAATCTGTTTGTATCATATCCCACTGAAATACTTGTTTTATTCTTTTCCCCAAAATAGACATTTATGCACACAATTAAAAAAAAACACCCTATATTAGACAAAGCAAATGTTAACAGAATTGGAAAGAAAAATATTACCATTTAATTATCTTTGCATTGACTTTTTTAATTCTTAAAAGAGCTGAGTAGTCATCAACTGTTCCAATAATATTTCTAGGTGTCATGAAGTTTTACTAATCTAAATTTCAATCCCTCCCAATTAACCTAATTTTCTTCTAATGAGATAGTGAATATGTATATAATTTAACGATGAAGCTGAATTCTTTTCAAAACATAAATGTGACTGTAATAAGTAATTCGTACCACGAGAGGGCAATAGAGACACAGATAAACATTCCAAACTTCCCCTAGCTATTTGTTGTAACAGAAAAGGAGATAGTGAAAAGACTATAGTGTCAAGGTATTTACAAATATGGGTTCATTAGCTTCTTTTCTACTAATTTCTAAAATAAGATATACTTTGTTGTATAAGAGCACGACTCTTAGCGACTCTATAAACAAAAGACCTTATGCCTTTCTATAACTACTGTGGTTTCTCCAAACTCATGAAGTTTTCAGAGGCGTGTGGTTTAGGAAGTGGATGCCACTCCTGTTTCCAAACCTGTTTTACAACTGGGAGCTCCACCAATGTCCACATTGGGAAACCATTATGACATTAAGACATACTTTAGTCTTTTTTAAGAAATTTTAAATTACTGGTTTGCATACAATAATTTATTTACATTGTATTTCATTCATTAATATTATGTTTTATACAATTTTTTTAATTTGCATTGTGTTTTGTGTAATTACTCATATACATTGCATTGTATATCATTAATTACTATTGATCCATGCCTATTATTACATCTTTTTGAGTTTCTATTGACTCCTATTACTTCACAACCCCCATCTGCCCCCATAACTCAGCTTTCCTAGTGAATTCCTCCCTTGTCCTTTTTTCTTCCCTTCCCTCTTTCCCTTTCCCATCTTGTGGCTATATGCACATCTCACTAGTTATCCTATTTTTACAATAATAGCTATCTATTTTTACAATAATTATGCAAAATATTTGTCCTTTTTTTCTCTAGTTTATTTACAAAATTCTAATGCAAATTCAAACAAATTCTTTCCATTTCCCTCGCCCTCCCCCATCAACCTGTACAACCCAATGATTAACCCTCCCTTCCCCCTGCACATCCACATCCCTCTGCTTCCAGCCTCTCCCACCTCCTCCTGGATCCTTACACTCATTCTACAATAACGGTCTTATACAAGACTGATAACCTGACTACAAAATGGGCAAAAGACATGGAAAAAAATTTCACAGAGGAAGATATTCAAATGGCAAACATGAAGAAATGCTCTAAATCACTGGCAGTAAGAGAGATGCAAATCAAAACCATAATGAGTTACCATCTCATTCCAATAAGAGTGGCAAAGTTTAACAGGGCAGCAAGTAATAGATGTTGGAGAGGATGTGGCTTGAAAGGAATTCTAACACATTGTTGGTAGAATTGTAAAATGGTGCAAACATTCTGAAAGGCAATTTGGCACTTGTCAAAAAACTGAACATAGAAATCCCATATGACCCAGCTATTCCACTACCTGGAATATACCCCGAGACAATGAGAACTGAGGCACAAACTGAAATTTGTACATCAGTGTTCAATAGCAGCATTATTCACCATGGCAAGAACATGGAAACAGCCCAAATATCCAACCATAAACAAATGAATTGAGAAGTTATGGAACATTCACACAATAGAATACTATGCAGCACACAGGAGCAATAACTTTGTAAATTATTACCTAACTTGGGAGGGACTGGAAAGCGATATGATAAGTGAACTAACTCAGTCCCTCAAGGATAAATATTTGTCCTTTTGAGACAAAATGAGTTCACACAGCATAAAGCCCTCCAGACTCTTTCCATGTTATACAGTATTTTATTAAATCTTTATTCCTTAGTGCTGCATATGTGGCATTCAATTGTGTGAATGTACCAAAATTTCTAATCCATTCATTTGTTAATGGACATTTGGGCTATTTCCATATTCTTGGTATTGTTAATAACACTGCTATCAACACATATCATTAATGTCTGAGTTCTGATTTCCTTGGGATATATTCTTAGCAATGTAATAGCTAGGTTATATGGGATTTCTAAGTTCAGCTTTTTCTTGTTGTGTATCGTCAAATTGGATCGGACTAGCACAGGAGGAGATTGTCTCTCCTTCTCCAGCAGAGCATCTGGTGGATTTGGACTGCATGCCTTCGGGATTGTAGTGCAGCTTCTTGCCACTAGGCCACCAAAGCTCCCAAGAAAAGCTGAAGCTTTTTGAGGAAACACTAAACTGCCTTTCAGAATGCTTATACCATCTGCTAAATGTTTTTAAACTTATTTTATCAACACTGGCCCTAAATAAACTCTTTCCAAATAATAAAGAATCCATAGAACTATCAAACTATTTCCTACAAGTTTACATTCATTTCCTTAGGCACATAAATGTTCTCACTTTATTAAAGAGTAGAAATTTGAGCTTAGTAAATTTTTTCCTTAAATAACAAATTTCCATGTGTCTTATGTTCCAAAAACCTTAATATTTAAGAAAAAAAATAAGGGTAGTAAATTAAATTGCAAACCAACTATCCTTTAAAAGTCTGTTTTTCCAATCTTGAAATGCACCAGTCATTTGAAGCTCCCTGGAAAATGCCACACCTAAAAAGTTGATAGCATCTCTACTTTACGGATATTTTATTTCAGTGTTCTCACACTCTGGTGAACTCAAGGCCCCAGTCACATGCTACTCTGATTGCAGAAAACCAGCCAGCCATTCCATTCCTGCATCTGTGCTTTATTACTGCTGCTGCTGCTGCTGCATACCATCGAGTCATAACTGACCCAGGGCTGACCCTCCTGTGGATTTTCAGAGGCAGTAATGACATGGGAGGAGATTGCCCATTCTTCTCCATCTCTGCTCTATAGCGTTTGGGAAATTTACTGTGGTAGTATTCCCAAAGTACCTACTCTGCCCTATAAACCAGTAGCTCAGTTCTTTTCTATTAAGGAGCTTACGTGTTAATAGAGTGACTGCAATGAGAAGGGGGAAAAAGATAATAGTGTCATGAGAAAGAAATCAATAAATACGGAGTTGTGATGGTGTGATGGGTAAGAAGCTGTTCTGCCAATCCTAGTTTAGATGGTTGGAATCACGAGCTACTATTCAGGGGAAAGATGGCCACTTCATCCTGCGTGATTTACTGCCTCGGAAAACCTGCTAGAGGTTAACTATGTGTAGGCTCTAACTCTATGACAATGACTGACAGCGATGGTAATGGAAAAAATAGATATATAATAGCATGCAAAACTTGGCATAAAGTTCTTAAAAAAAGTATAAATGAAGCTTAGTAGACATTATTTATTAATGAAGATTTACCCAAACACCATCTTTGTAATCCACTTGGAAAAGAATTTTACTTTTATTTATTGAGTACCAACTGAGAAAACTATGTAATACTGAATATGATGGGAGAACATAAATAATAAATTAGAGTTCTTAGCTTGAGATTTTTCAAGGGCATCGGGGAGAAAAGAAAATGTGGAATAAACTGAAAGTGGAGAGGAAGGGAACTAAGCAGTTAGACTGTGAGTTGGGATCTAGGCATGGAAGGTGGGAGACTGGAGATAATAGTGGGGACCTTCAACCTGCCTGCATTACCTAACCTCCTGCCCCTATTAATTTCTTCCTATCCCAGTTTCTTCATTTAAAAAAAATGGAATAAACTTGTTAAGGATCCATCCAGCCCCTTTAGGCTATGATTTTTAGGAGGTAAATGACATGAATAGAAAGGTTTTATCTAAAAGGCTTTATGAGCAAACAATCAACAGGAGAATCATTAAGGACTCAGTAACAAACTGAATATGGAAAAGACAAGGAAAAGAAAAAATAAATATCGTGGATAGGGAAACAAATATAAAAGCAAAAAGTCCTCTGCAGTGTATGAGCCCAAAGTAATTACTACTGATTAAATAGGATTCCAAATCTTATGATTTACAATACAGTGGGGTGACTGGAGAAGCAGGGAGGAAACAGGCTATCCTTTATCATGGTAAATTGGCTCACCCCCCACTTCTCCTGTGCATTGAGATGGATTTTTACCACCAAGGAACAGACCACTGAGAAGACGTCTATTTTTATGCAAGTTTAGGCTTTATCCCTATTGTCTAGAAAACTTCCTGGGAAGGTAATGCAAATAGCTATTCAAATTTGGTTAATTACAATTTGCTGTTTTGTAAAGGCTGCTCTGATGACTATGAGAAGTGATTTATAACATTGTTTTGTGCAAATCAAAGATAGAAAAAACATCCAGAAACTAATGCATATTTTGGCTTTAGTAATAAACCAAAAATTAACTCTTAATAAAAAAGAAGCCTAATTTTCTACCTGAATATAAAGGCATATGATGTAAATTAGAGTCATACACCTAAAATGATGCATCTTTGGAAGGATTACAAACCAATTAGAACCTGAAAATTACAGCACTTTTTAAATGTTAGGGGTTGGTTTTGTTTGCTTGATAGCAATTCTCAATCCACAGGCTTAACTCTCGATTTACAATGAGATGGCTCCAGACAGACAGACACACACACACACATAAACAAATTGAATTCACTCTAAAATTTAGCAATCAAGTTCTTAACAAATATAAGACAGTCACACAGGAGAAACTCAAATCACTGCCTTCACACAGGAGAAACTCAAATCACTGCCGCTGATGGGTGCACTTTCTGAGTAAGCCTCAACAAGAATTGACACAGTGACTTAACAATGAGCTCAAGCACATCAAAGATCATGACAATGGGTCTAGGGAAGGCCAGGTAAGTGCTTTTGTTGGCAGAGTTGTTATGATGAGTCATAATATATTTGATGAGTCCCTACAACTTAGTGGTCCTGTAGTACAGAGAAGTATTCTGCATGGTTTCCAACCACTGACATCCCCATAGTCATCAATTATTGGTTTGGTTTTCGTTTTAATTAAGTGAAAGTTTAAAAATCTCATACTTTTTTCATTCAATCATTCATACACTTTTGGCTTTATAACATTTATTACAATTCATGAAGGTAATTAAACACTACATCATAACAAACTCTCTTTTCTTTTCATTTTATTCATATTATTTTTTGTGTGTACTGTCAAATTAGATCTGACTGGTACAGAAGGAGATTGCCCCTCCTTCTCCAGCCAAGCATCGGGTGGATTTGAACCATGTTACTTCTGGGATTGCAGTGCAGCTTCTTGCCACTAGGCCACCAGAGCTCCCTCATAGCAAACTCTTAATTGAATATTGCCTTTTCCTTTACCTACCATGATACTGAAGAGCAATGGTGTCTCTCTGGAGACTAAGGTGCATCTGATACAGGCTATGGTCTTCGCAATCACTTGTTATGCAACAGAGAGTTGGACAATGACCAAGGAGGATAGAAGGAGAATTGATGCCTTTGAGCTGTGGTGCTGGAGAAGAGTATTGAGAATACCACAGACTGAGAGAAAAACAAACAGATTTGTCCCGGAAAGGGTTAAACCGGGTGGCTCCTTGGAGGCAAGGATTCTGAGGCTCCGTACTTTGAACATGTTGTGAGGAGAGACCGGTCCTTGGAGAGGGACATCATGCTTGGGAGGGTGGAGGGACAGCACAGGAGAGGAAGGCCCTCTATGAGGTGGATTGATTCAATGACTGGGATAAT
Source organism: Elephantulus edwardii (assembly GCF_000299155.1). Taxonomy (NCBI): domain Eukaryota; kingdom Metazoa; phylum Chordata; class Mammalia; order Macroscelidea; family Macroscelididae; genus Elephantulus; species Elephantulus edwardii. The sequence goes on from NW_006399762.1 coordinate 18,462,255, forward strand.
TGGGATGGGAGTGTCAGAGACAGTGCGATTGGCACAGGACAGAGCGGAGTTTAGGGCTGTTGTACATAGGGTCGCTATGAGTCGCAAGCAACTCGACAGCACATAACAACAACAACAACACCATGATAGACCGTGGAGAGATTGAAATTGTTAACAGCCTCAGTCTGCTTGGCTCCACAATCAACACTCTTGGTACCAGAAGACAGAAAATCCAAAGACTAATTGCATTGGCAAAGTTTTCTGTCAGAGACCTCTTCAGAGTACTGAAGAGCAATGATGTCAGTCTAGAGATTGAAGTGCATCTGATCCAGGCCATGGTCTTTGCAGTCACTTGTTATGCATCAGAAAGCTGGGCAATGACCAGGGATGATGGAAAGAGGATGGATGTCTTTGAGCTGTGGAGCTGGAGAAGAGTATTGACTATACCACAGACTGAGATAAGAACAAACAGATTTGTCATGGAGAGAGAGAGAGAGACCAGGCTGTTCCTTAGAGGCTCCATACTTTGGGCATGACATCCTTGGAGAGGGATGTCATGCTTGGGAGAGTGGAGGAACAACACAGGAGAGGAAAACCCTGGATGAGATGGATTGACTCACTGACTGGAGTAATAGGGGTAGGTGTGTCAGAGATAAGGAGGCTGGCTCAGGATAATAGGGTTCAGAGCTGTTGTACCTAGGGTTGCCATGAGTTGCAAGCAACTTGAAGGCATGTTAACAACACAACACCATATATATTTATTAATTTTTCTTTCCTTTCCTTCTCATCTCTGTACATCTTTCTCCTGCAAAGCAGTTGGTGGGTTTGAATTGACGACCAGTTAACAGCTGAGTATGTAATCACAGCACACTCAAGCAGATCAACAGGCCTTTTTGTGGCTCAGCTGGATGAGGTCAAACCACTGACATTTATTCAATCAGTTGTCATGAACAGGATGTGTCACCTAGAGACCCGTCACTAACCCAACTGCCAGCAAGTTGGCTGTGACTAGAAGTGGTCAAATTAACTCATCTTCCAGTAATTTCCATATAATTGCCTGATTTGTTCCAAGAAAACGAGAGAAAGACTTGATTTTAATTTCTTTTTTCCCCCATACTGTTGTTGTTATTGTTATGTGCCGCCGAGTCATTT
>NW_006399762.1:18476580-18504982 GCF_000299155.1 Elephantulus edwardii
TGTTTACATAACACCTTCTATGAGAAGTCCTCATGACATAGTGTCTATTGGAGTAAAAACTGAAAAGCCCAACATTTGAATTCTCCAGTGGTTCTGCAGGTATTGCCTTGCCTTCTCCTGTAAAGATCTGCAACCTCAAAAACTTGATGGTATGAGTTTGAATTAACTTAATGGCAGGGAGTTTGGTGCTGTTGGTAAGTGCCATCAAGTCATAGACGTCTCATAACAATCCTATGAACGGAAGACCTGAGCACTGTTCATGGAGTTTCCGGAAGTAAGCCATTTCGCAAGTGGATGCCACTCCTGCTTCCAGGCTTGTTTTGGTCAGAAAGCTCCAGCAAACACTGTTCATCATGGGTAACCATTATCACATTTGACACATCAGTGTCACTGTGTTCAGCATCACAGCAACCACGAGTTACCTCTGTACAGCAATGCACAGACAGTGCTATACCATGTAGAAGTTTGACAAAAAACAATTAAAACCAGGCCTGAGGGCTGCAGATTAAAATCACCCACCTTGGGCTTGGTAGCATAACCTTCTGTCCACTAGGCCAATGTAGTTCTCTCTATGTTGTTGTTGGTAGGTGCCGTCGAGTCATAGATGACTCATATCATAGTGCAAAGATTAAAAATGATAATTGTTGTTTAATTTATTCACAAACTCCAAAGAACTAGTGAGAGCTGGCTTAGGGAAAATTTTAACAACCTAATGCTTTTCTTTGCATTTCTCTTAATGTAGCATCTCCTGCATGAATTTCAATGTGTGTGTCTAAAAGGAGTACTTTCCACTGAGGTCTATGAATGCATTTAATATGTAGGTGTAAGGAAGCTCTCACCAGAAATTTGACATCTATTCCTGCATATTATTGATAACATCACCTGAGATGTTACAGAGAATAATGCTGAAGTGTGCAAATGTAATTTAAAAAGAATCCGTGAATGAATGATCAAAGGCTGTACAGAATCATGTTCAGCCAATACTTTCATTTTAAAGAAACATCTCTGCTTCTAAGTGCTACTTACAGAATTGATTAACTGTCACTCTTCTTTCCAAGAATTCAAAGCATTTGAAATGCATGGGGATGCTTTCAAAGGGACCTTCAACCAAGTTGCTTTAAGTTTTCTTGTTTCAGGGACATAGAACAGGTACCTGATAATCTTGTAGGGATCTATTCTCAGAACACATCTAGGACAAATTTACACTGGGAGCAAAATCAGGCTCAGCTGTAGCAGGAATGAGAAGAAAGATAAGTGAAGTCAACAGGAAGGCATTGTCTATGCATGAAATTTACATACCCTTACAAGTTAACTATAACATAAAGAAAGATAAAGCAAACTAGGAAAAGGAAGATTTAAGGAAAGGCTTTGTCACTGTGATCTAACCCAGGTCATCCACATTCCTGAAAGAAAAATGTTGCCTCAGGCTTGGATAAGGAGTCCCCAAACTTCCACTCCCAGTTCAAATGCAGCCAGTTCAAATTGTACCCAACATTATTAGAGGATTTTGAATTTATTTCTCACTTGTGTCTGATTTACTCTCTAAAACACACACACTTGTTTATTTGCTGCCTGAGAATTATTAAATGGTAATATGTTAATCTGGATAGGCAATGTTAGTTCAGTTGCAGACTGACAATGTTGGTTTTTACCTTGGAAAACTCTTTGTTGTTTATTGGTATAGAAACACAGGAAGAAAGTAGTTTTCGAAAGTGCTTGTTAAGTGTTCCATCTTATACAATATTAATCACTACATCTTCCTGATGTACTACTGATGTTGAATCATTTGAAGATACCTTACAAAATGTGAGTATGAAAATAACTTTTGGTACATCTCAATAGCTAATGCAGAACTCAGTATATTCTAGGATAATGGCTACACCTTTTTTCAACAATGGGAAAAATAAGGAGCTTACAATTAAGAATAAACATATCAGACAATTCTCTAGAGGATTATTAACTCATTTTGCTAGGGTCTTCCCAATAAAATCAGTACTTTTCCACATATTCAGAAATTGGGGTCAGCCTTTCCAACCTGATAATTAATATTTCACTTTTCCAAACACAAGATAATACAGGGATTTCTTTTTTTCAATCCCCAGGGTGTTTTTTTGGTGGGGTTTTTTTTGGGGGGGGCAGGGAAGACTAGAATAAAAGGATGTTTAAGGTCTATTGTTGCCACTGTGCTATCATTTCCTCATTCCTCCAACTGAATCCAGTATTGAAGTCTCAGCAGCTAAACTTCCAGTAAGTACAATCAGAAATTTAAAAAACACTAATAAGACACTCCAGAGCATGGATTACTCAATCGTAAGCATGTAACACTTTATGTTTGAAAAATCTGTTTCTAAATTTGGAGTTTGCTGCTAAAACTTTACCATTTTTTCCCCCTAACAGATTCTAGAAGATCAACTCTCTCTTCCGCCTCTACAAAATGTACTCAGCTAACCATTATGCACATAATCCATACATTTTCACATGCAAATATTCTTGCAAATTACCATTTTTCACATTTAAATGTAATTTCTACATTTAAAATCCTGGGGCCACATATTGGGGATCTCAGCCTGTGGGCTACGGATTAAGATTTTTCTCTCTAATTATCATTTTCTTTTGTTACTAATGTGTTTGTTCCTTATTAGTGCCACTCACTGGCCTGGATGTAAACCAGATTAACAGAGATTCTTTTGACTTTCTTGATTTCAAAGATACAAAAGAATTTCTCACTTTGGAAATCCCCTCCAAGTTGGGTGAAGAATGTATCACCTCAGGAAGTTGGGACTCTTCATTGTAATTTATCCTGTAAGAAAATGCCTTCAAAGATCTGGTTACTGTTTAGTGAATGTAAAGATAAATTTTGATGCTGTGTGATAGCACTGTTAATTGTGTTCAATTCCTTAAATAAATTTTCCTTTAAAGCCTTTAGAAAAGTGTAGGCACAATTTACTGCCTTAGTTACTGTTTAAAATTTAATAGGTGAAGAAAGCAATCAAAAAAATTCATAACCTTAAATTCTTTTATGGTCATCAAATAAATAAAAAAATAAGTCTTAATAAACATCATCAGGATTTTCTTACTAGGAATGATTACAATTTAATTGAATATATTCATGAAGCCTATATGGAAGTTATAATAATGAAGAGTCATCTTTAAATTAATGTGACAAATCTTCTACTTAACAAATCTTCAAATGGAATGAAAGTCAAACTAAATATGTTCTTGAGCATTAAAACATGTACATGGTTTATGAGGTGTATCAATGTATCCTTTTATGGTAGGAAATCACTGTCACGTTCATTATCTAGAAAACAATGCAAGTCAGAAGGCATGTTATTTGTACTCAGAGGGCATATCTGTCTCCCAAAATTAAATCTCCTATCTCAACCCTTCATGCCATATTTGGATTCTCTATTAATTATATACATGGGAGCTACGGAGAAAAGTGGATCTAATAGATACAGTTTGCTCTTTAAATATATTGAGAAAATCATTTTTGAAGTTGAGCATACCATTAATTTATGCCTCATCCCAAATATGTATAATCTTTACAAAGTGCTTACAGAATTTCTTTATGGCCACCACGTAATTGATAAAATTAGGAGATTCCTTTACAGGTCAATGTGTTGAAACTTGAACTAGAATTGAGGGAATGTAACAATTTTTGGAATCAGTAAGAGAAGAAAGAAAGGAAAAGTTTAATAAATTTATGTACTTGTTTATTAATAAAGAAAAAGATTATGATGTGTATCTTAAAACAAATTACTAACTGATGAAAAAATGGTTTCATTAAGAAAGGTCTCAAAAAGAAATAAAGCCAAAGCACCAAAGAAAATGAACACTCACAAAGGAGAAAATGTAATTGCCTAGGAGTGGTATCCAGTTCCTAAAGAACATGCTTCCGGAAACTCTATGAACTTTGATAAATGTCCATAGTTGTAGAGGAGCTTCAGGCCTTTCATTCACAGAGTCGCTATGAGTCCTTCTGCACTTGAAGACAATCAACAACAACAACTAGAAATAAAAAATAAGTTAAATCTGATGGTAATTTAACAAATACATATTAAAACCAATTAAGTGCTTTTGATTATCAGAGTGACAATAATAAAAATGATAAAATATACTTCATAGGGAAAGTGTGAAACAATGTATACAAATTTTAAATTTAAAAGATTTGCAATGAATTTTAAGAATATATATACTTTATAAGTAATTGTTTACTGAAAACTGACACTTTTTCACTTTCTGCAGATAGGTAACTTTGTTGCTTAATTGGCAATATATATCGAGATTCAAAATATGCATATTTTTACCTAGAAATTCTGCTCGTACGGTTTTAACCTAAGGAAATAGTTACACATAACAAGAAGAATGAGGGGAGTGGAACCCTGAAATACCTCAAATAATGAAAATATCTATTAAATGTAATATTTTTAATGAACCTAAAATATCTCAAAAGTATCAATACTTATTAAATGTAATATCGTTAAGTAAATCTCTTATTTTGTCCAAGAAATAGTTTTTAATGAGACATATGAAATCCAGTATAATATATATCTGTGTGTGTTGGCTTAAGCAAAAGACAAACTAAAAAACTGAAAAGACTGTTTATGAAAGGATTTATCGTTAAGGGATAGAAATGAAAACCCGAATCCACTATCTTGGAGTGAATTCTGACTCAAAATGACCCCACAGGACAGTGTATAACTGCTCTGCAGTTTTTCTAACGCTGTAAATGCTCTGAGGAAGCTTACAGACAGGTCTTCCTCCAGCAGAGGACTGATGAGTTGTGCTATAGATCTCTTCTTGCTTGACAGCCACTGTGCCTTCAGGGCTCCCTTATGAACTACCTGTGCTTTATGTTTGCATATTGCTATCATGTTAGAAGGCTTACACATTTGCATTATGTTGCCATTAGAAAATAAATATTTTAGAACAAAAATCAGTTTGCAAGTCTAAAAGAAAATTGGTAGATAATAATTAGTGAAAGAACAAAGTGAATTATGTAAGAATTTAACATAATGGACTTGTCAGGTATTTGCCAAGAGAACTGCCTCCACTTTCATGTTTCTGTCCCAAATAGAAAGGATAAATTATAGAACACCATTAGAATGGTGAGGCTGGGGAAAAGCCAACTCCATAATAGCAATATTACTGACCAAGCAACTACAGAGGTGCTATGTTTCTGCAGCCTGGAGAAGGTTAAAGTTCCTCATTTTTCTTGTAAAGGATCAGAGTAAATATTTGAGAATGGATCTAACTCAGTAGCTCCTAAAGATCTCAGAAGGAGAATTGGAGTAAAGATTGCAAGACCCTAAAGCCTGTACATGGTCTTTTGCAATACCATTTAGAGTTATTTGTCATTTCATCTTATAAGATTAATCCTGAGTTTTAGTTTAACCTTGGCTTAAGACAATACAAAGTTCATCTGATTATGTTACTTCACAATTTGCAAAGCACCCATTGTGCAAAGAATAATGCCCGAACTCCTACTTATCAAGGCAAACAAAGTCCTTAACTAACTGACTAGTCCTAAGCTGCCTTGACCAAGCTTATCTAGGGCCTGTGTTCATCCGATTTCTCTCATACAATAACATAATTCACTACACACACACTTCATTGAAAAGTTTGATGAGGACACCGGGCCAACACCGTCTCCACTTTGAAGACTTCTGCAATTTGAAGAGCATTAATTGAAATTCATGTGCTTACATTCTTATCTAAGTAGTAGCATTGTCAGCTGAAATAATTTGCCATAAAGTCAATGTCAATTCACTGTGACTTCAAGTGTGTCTCTATAGAACTATGGTCTATAGGGTCTTCATCAAATAATTTTTTTAATGGAGGTAGATGAGCAGGAGAGAGCTCTGAGGGCCAAGTGGTAAAAAGCTACACTGCCCTCCCAAAGGCACTCGGTTCAAAGGCACCAAGCTGCTCCATGGAAGAAGGATGGGCAATCTCCTCCCAGTTGATGTACTGCCTTTGATTACTTGCTGGAGGTTAAACTATGGGTCTGTTTCAACTTGAAGGCAGGGCACACAATAACAACAACAATAGATCACCAGGCCTTTCTTCTGAGGTGCTTCTGGGTGGATGCAAACTAGCACTCTTTGTAACCTCTTAAAAAGCAATGGGCTGCATTAACCTTTTGCACTACTTAAAAACTTCAACAAAAACACCTCAAGTATAGAAGGATAACTAGTAAGAAGTGGATAAAAGCCCAAGGGGGCAAGGGGAGAGAGGCAAGGGACTTAGAGTGGGGAGGAGGGAAATCACAGGCTACAGAGTTTAGTGGGCAAAGGGAGAGGGTGAAGGAACTAGAATAATTTGTGGGGGCCTGAAAAGACAGAGTGATAGTCATAGCTCAAAGGTGATTAATTTTATAAAACGCAGTGTCTGGAAATGATTGTATGAAACACAATATGAGTGAAAGAATGTGTGAAACAAAATGTACAGGAATTTTGTATACAAATCAATATAAAATTTTTAAAAAGCAACTAAAAAATACTCCAAGTATTTAATGTTAATTCCCTGGAACACTGTTATATCAAAGTTCTTTCTATTGGTAAGCTAGGAAAATGCTTTCCAAATTGTTTTAACACAACACCGATTTTAAAGATTTACAATCCCATTAAATCAAAGGCAAATAAATAGAGTGGAATGAAAAACAAAAGAAAATTGTTGTTGTTGTTATGTGCCACTGAGTCTCTTGCAACTCATAGCTAGTACAATAGTCATGAAACCTGCTCTACCCTGGGTCAACCACATTGTCTCTGACACACCCACCCTCATTTCCCCAGTCAGGAAATCAATTCTTCTCATCAAGTGTCTTCCTTTCTTGGCACTGTCCCTCCACCCTTCCCTCTCCAAGGACTGGTCCCTTCTTGCAACATGCCCAAAGTATGTCAGATGAAACTTCAGAATCCTTGCCTCCAAGGAGCAGCCTGGTTTCACCCTCTCCTGGATGAAATTGTTTGTTTTCCTCTCAGTCCATGGTATATTCAATACTCTTCTTCAGTACCACACCTCAAAAGTATAAATTCTTTTTCTATCATCCCTAGTCATTGCCCAGCTTTCTGATGCAGAGCACATAATTGTGAAGACTATGGTCTGGATCAGGCACACCTTAGTCTCCAGACTGACATAGTTGCTCTTCAGTACTCTGGAGAATTCCCCGACAGCCAACTTTCCCAGTGCAATTCATCTTTTGATTTCCTGTGGAGCCAAGCAAACTGAAGCAGTTAACAATCTCAATATCTTCACTATCCATTGTGATGCTGCCAATTGGCCCAGTGGTGAGAATCTTTGTTTTCTTGATGTTGAGCTTCAATTCATATTGAAGGCTACAGTCCTTGACCTTCTGCAGCAAGCACTTCAGGTCCTCCTCAAACAAAAAATTATACTAATAAAATTAGATCCAAAAAAAAATCTAAGCATGAATGCTTACACTAAGCATTTCTACAGACCCCAGCCCAGAGACAGGAGAATGTGGAGGTTAAGGGCCAACATGATGCTGACATGAAGGGCACCCTGCCCATCCTAACCCTCACTCCTCAGTTCCAGCCCCTGGGCAGAACATGCACCAGACAGGATCTATTTTATCTAGATGACCCTGTGAGGAAAAGCAAGATCTCTGCCCACATGAGTAGGGCCACGTATCCTGGATTTGTTAGAAAGAGAAAAGCCCAGGAGAGTTACTAATCTCATTCTCCTGGGTATTTTACTTGGGAGAGAAAGTCAAAACTCATTTCTGGAGTCAGAGGCACAAGATAAATGACTGTTGCTAGGGAGAGAGGGGTTGTCAACATATGCCAATAACTCTAAATAAATGAAGGTGATTTTGTCTCATTGGTTAAAAAGCCATTTAATCTCTGCCTTTCCTTATTTCCTTCATCAAAACAACTACAAATACTGGCAGCAAACTACATTTAAATTACCAGGTTCGTGGTGAAAATTTGAAAATGTAATGGCCAAGTTAGCCTGCAACTAATACTTTTTATTTGTTAAAAAAGGCTTTTTTATTCATTTCTTTAATAATTCTGATAATATATAATTTGCTCCTTGTATGCCATGCACCCAGCAGATCCGGCAGGATGGATGGGGGGGGGGGTGTCTTTCCTTTAAGGAAATTAGAAGTTTGTTAGCTGCCAAGTCATTCTCTCAATGCATAGCAATTTTATCATGCATGAAAGATTGAACTATTAGGATTCGTAAGGTTTGCACTGGCTAATTATTGGAAGACTACCAGACTTCTCTTCCTAGTCCATTTATGGAAATATCTCTGAAACCTATTGAACATCATGTTGTTATTGTTATGTATTGTCAAGTCAAAATCAACTCAAAGGTTAGCCTTCAATGGGTTTTTATAAGATACAATTACTTATACAGGAGATGGTCCGTCTTTCTCCCATGGAGCAGTTGATATATTCGAACTGTATGTCTTTGCATTGACAGTACAATTCCTTGGCATTAGGCTACCATCATCACAGCACTATGCAAACTCACAGATAAAAGAACAGTAGTGAATATGAAGCTCACTGGCTGGGAATAGAACTGGAATCGCTCACACTTGAAAGGTAACAATTACAACAGTTCCTTCAAAAATATTACAGATGTTAAAGGACAATAGTTTGGAAAAAAAGAAAAATTGTAGATGTTAAAGATGCAATATACAATATAAGGTGTCCATGATGACATCCCATAAAAGGTAAAAACATAAAGAAGGGCTGATCGCTTCAACCTGAGAGACTCAGAAAAGCTTCCCACACAGCGTGACCTTTAAATCAATTCTGACTCAAACTGGCAAAAGTGGAAGGCTTGCAGGCCAAACAAAAGAATTAGCATGAGAAGTGAAAATTGCAGGGTTCTTTCAGAAACTCGATACTCTGCTCAGATGGGACAAACCAGACTTTAGAGAATCTTAGAAGCTTTGTTAAGCATTTGGACTTTATCTGAAAGGCAGTGAAGAATCTCTGAATAATTTCAGACAAGGGAATAACAGGATCAAGCTTGTGCTTTTAAAAGATCAACACATTGTTGTTATTGGTATGTGCCTTCCTACCAGAACCCACTCATCACTCACCCTGTAGAGAATTTTCAGAAACAGTAAAATCATTCTGGAAAAGATCAACCATCTTCTTCCCTCAGAGCAGCTAGTAAATTTGAGTTGGCAGCACAACTTCTTACCATGAAGCCACCGAAGCTCCCTTACACAATATAGAGGACATAGCTAATGTTGTTGAATTGTTCGGGTAAAAATGATTGCCAGCAGGGAAAAACAGTTCTCTGGCAACTGAGTACAGGATAACCTAGAGGACGATGATGCTAAAGCAAGAAGCAAGACCATAAATTAAGCAAAAAGCAGTTGAGATGAATAAAATATGATATATCTGATCTATCTGGCCAGAGGAGAACAAAACAACAATGATTGGGATTTAATTTTAATCTATCACCTATCATTTTGAATAAAAATATTATATACCTCTTCACTGAGCCACAAAGCTTTCTCATCATTTTCTGCTAAAGCCGGAAGAAAATATACTGCGGTTTTTTCTGTCTGCAACTCCCTAACTGCATTTGCATCTAAAGTAGACCATGCTTCTAATTCAGAGTAAACGTGATCGTCAATCACTGAGAGAAGAAAATAGAAAGGTCCTTAATCACAAAAATTAACCAGTCATTCACCGGAGCTTTTGTAGCATTAGAAATAAAACCCTGGGATTAACAGTCCAATCAGTTTTGATCATATCTAAATTCGCATATCCTTATAAAGAAAGAAAATGCTAAAAAAATTGAAAATTGGCCTCCTCAAACACTCTCTTGCAACTTCCAATAATTTCACAAAATAATCTACTGTAACAAAATTTTTTAGATATAAACTTAATACATTTAATATGTAAGTAGAATGACTTTTATTCATTCATTCATTGATTCATCAATAAATATTTGTTTAGCCCCAATTAGGTGCCAGAGAAAATAAGTTGTGAAAAATGAAACACAATCCCTGCTCTGTGGACTTAACACTTGAAAAGAACCTTTCTTGATAGTTTTCTATTTTTAGAACATAAAATATTGTGTCATATGATTATAAGAGCTAAATTTGAAATACAGTTTTACTCATTAGCACAGCTGTTTTGTTGACTGTAGGAAACATTCAGACATTTCAGAGCTTACTTCTGCCCTTACACATCTCTTTTTTTCTGAGATTTGATATGTGAGCTTATTTATTACACATCTCTTTTATAAAAATAACCTTAGTATTGTATTTACTTTAACACTGTGATGATATTTGTTACTTTCTTATTGATTCAAGATGAGAATTCAGGAAATACAGAATGTGGGAAGAAGAAAATTTTAAAATTGCACAAATTAGTAATACCAAACTTTTCATCTCCTTTCTTCCTCCTACCTCCTACCCATCACATCCAAGTAATCAGGAGGTCTGTCAGTCTGGCTCCTAGATTCCATACAAGCCACTTTCCCCATTCCCCTCGAAACTTCTATCCATGGGATCACTTTCTCTTCAATAATCTTAAATAATCCTGCTAACACTCTGGTCCCCATCCCGTCAATTCACCAAATGCTAGGTGATTAGTATCCTACACAAACATCTTTCAAGGTGATCATTAGGAATAAGCAATTCTTCATACAATTTCCTCAACATGGCCTTTTCTTTATCAGGATAATTGTTGTAGTTTCTCTCTACTTAATATTTCTTTAAAAGTCTCCCTTCTCTCCATTTCAAATATTATTCTGTCTTATTTCAATTTTTATCTCATTATTCTACACTATACAAAGTCTGAGAATGATTTGGTTACAAGGGATCTTCTGGGTCAAACATATATCTCAATTGGTTTTCAACTTTAAAGGAACAGAAATGTTATTTTATTAGGATGTGTGGTCTAAATACCTCAAATGATTTTTGTCAAGATATTTCAGAGGGTTTTTAATAACTTTTAGCTGATTGTGCACTTGGCTTTATGTAAAGGGGGCAGAGCTCTTTGTGGAGGGTCCACATTGCGGACACTCTCTTCCGATTGCTTTCCCAGGGGATCCAAAAGCCAGGCCATTGGTTCAGAGTCAAGATAAGAGAACACGTCAGGACTCAAGGGAAAGGGGAAAGTATGAAGTTTTCACCCACAATAATGAATGGATTAGGATACCAATTCCCATACTACAGTCTCTTAGACCAGCAGCACCAATACCATTGGGAATTTGTTAGAAATTATAATTTCTCAGGCTCTGTGATAGATTTACCCAATCAGAAAATTTCAACATGGAATTCATATGTGTTTTAAGAAGTCTAATGAGAAAGCAGAAGACTGGGGACATGGCTTTAGGGATCTGGAAGAACATTCAGGACAGAGCTGAGAGCCCATGGAGCTTCAGAAAGGTCCCTGGTGAAGCAGCGACTAATGCTGCTAACAGAAACGGTGGCGATTCAAACCCACCAGTAGCTCCTGTGGGAAAAATGTGTAGCACTCTGAGTTCATAAAGATTTGTTGTGGTTGTTAGGTGTCACCGAGCCAGCTCAGAGTCAGAGACACAGAACAGAACCCTGCCTAATCTTGTGCCAGCCTTGCAGACTTTGTTGCGCTTGAGCCTATTGTGGTAAATATATTAGTAGTCTTCCTTTTCTTTACTGAACTTCTATTTTAACAAGCCCAGTGCTTTTCTCCAAGGCCTGGCTCCTCTTGGTTGCGTGTCCAAAATATGGAGGTAAAGTCTTCTGCTTGTAAGGAACACTCTGTCTGTACTTCCTCGAAGGCAAATTTGTCCAGTCTTTTGGTAATTATGTGGAATATTCCATATTCTTCATCAATACCACAATTCAAAGGTACCAAGTCTTCTTCCTTGTTCACTGTCCATACTCATATGAAGGAACTGAAAACCATCATAGCTTGGATCAAGTGTATCTTAGAAAGATTTTGGGGTTTGTTTGTTTTAATGGGGAAAATACAGCTTTATTCCACTTGGGGGTGCAGTCTGGTTCTGAACTTCTGAGACTGCTTCTTGCTGCCAGTGGCCTTGTGACCTTGACCACAGTGAAGTGCAAGCTCTTGCCCAGGAACCAGCACTCACCCACAGTGATGATGTGACCAATCTGGAGGTCTCTGCGGTAAGGGGATGGGGCAGGGACATGTCTTGTGGTGTTTCTCCAAGCAATTGTACTAGCAGATGTAGTGAAGATGGTGTCAGTGGATGAGGATGGTCTTCTGCATCTTTGACTTGGTCACCATGCCAGACAAAATTCACTTGCAGATGGAGACATTACCAGTGAAAGAGCACTTCTTGTCACTGAGGTGCCCTCAAGGGCCTTGAAGCTCAGAATAATGTTCTTGCAATAACTCGGGGTTTATCCTTGCAAGTTTCTCCCAGTAAGACCCTCTTTTTGCTCTGAAAGACGGTCAGCTGCTTCTGGTAGGCATGCTCAGTCTGAATGTCTGCCATTTTACCAGTCACTTGGAAAAAGCACACCTGAGTCTCATTACCCTGGCTACTGTGCCAATCCATCTTATCCAGGGACTTCCTCTCCTGCACTGTCCCTCCACTATTTCAAGCCTGATGTCCAAGGACTAGTCCCTCCTGGCAACACGGCCAAAGTATATGAGACAGAGCTTCAACATCCTTACCTCCAAAAACCAACTTGCTTTCACCCTTTGCAGAAAGACTGGACTTTATGAGGAGGAATGTAGCATCAGGTTTGGAGGAAGACTCATCAACAGCCTGTGTTATACAGATAACACAACCTTGATTGCAAAAACTGAGGAGGACCTAAGGCATTTCCTGCAGAAGGTAAAGGACTACTGTCGTCAATATGGATTGAAGCTCAACATCAAGAGAACAAAGATTCTCACCACTGGGACAACTGGCAGCACCATGATAGACGAAGAAGAGATTAAGATGGTTCACAGTTTCAGCTGGCTCAGTTCCACAGCTTGGTTGTAAAGATGTACAGCCTTGCAAACTCTAGAGGCGATTTTATTATGTCATAAAGGTTCATGCTGTATCAGAATAGACGTAGTAATGTGTTGAGGTTCAGGACTATGAATCTGAAAAGAAATCTTCAAAGTATTATAATTTTTTCTTCAATCAAATTAAGTTGTGAGGTATACAGACTCCAAATGGAGATTTTAAATAAGTCAAAATTATTTTTTTCCAGTATTTTATTTTTTTTAAATTATGATGTAAATACAATAAGATACACAGCAATTCAACATTAATAATTAATTTTTTATTAAACATATTTAAATGTGTGTTCTTCTTGACAATATATAAAAAGAAAATAAAAATATTTTTAAAATTAATTCAAACCATAGGTTTATGACATTTCAAAAGCAAAAATACTGAAAACCACTAGATCCAGCCTCACCTCCTCATTATAGAGGTAAATGTACTCTTAATTGAATGTGTTATTGTTATTGTTGGTGGTGGTGGTGGTGGTTGTCTAACATTGAGGTAGAATCAATCCATCGTTGACTCTCCAGTGGGTTTTCAGAGGCAGTAAATCGCACAAAAAGAGATTTTCTATCTTGCTCCCATGGAGTAGCTGGTGGATTCAAACCATGAATCTTTGCATTGGCAGTGTAGTTCCTTACCACTAAGTCACCAGAGCACCCTTGTTGTTGTTGGTTAAGTGTCATTAAATCCACTATGGCTGGTAGTATAAACAACTGACCTGAGGAGGACCTGAAGTGCTTGCTGCAGAAGGTCAAGAACTAAAGTTTTAAATATGGATTGAAGCTCGACTTTAAGAAAACAAAGATTCTTACCACTGGGCTGATTGACAGCATCATGATAGATTGTAAAGATATTGAGGTTGTTAATACCTTTAGTTTGCTTGGCTCCACAATCAATACTCTTGGTAACATCAGCCAGGAAATCAAAGATGAATTGCATTGGGAAAGTCAACTGTTAGGGACCTCTCAAGAGTACTGAATAGCAACACTGTCAGTCTGGAGACTAAGGTCCAGGCCATGGTCTTCACATTTACTTGCTATGCATCAGAAATGACTAGGGATAATAGAAAGAGAATTGATGCCTTTGAGTTGTGGTGCTGGAAAAAAGTATACATACCCATGGACTGCCAGGAGAATAAGCAGGTTCATATTAGAGATGGTGGAACCAGGTCACTCCTTAAAGGGAAGGATTCTGAGGCTTTATCTGACATACTTTGGACATGTTGCAAGGGGGAACAGTCTTTGGAGAGGGATGTCTTGTTTGCGAGGGTGGAGGGACAGCACAAGAGGGGAAGACTCTCGACAATTGATGGATTGATTAAGTCACCGGGGTAATGAGGGTAGGTGAGTCAGAGACAATAAAGTTGGCCCAGGATAGAGCAGAGTTCAGGGCTGTTGTACACAGGGTCGCTATGAGTCACAGCGACTTGATGGCACATAACAATAAACAACATAATTAATATCAGATGCAAGTAAAATAGTTCTGTTGATTACTTTGAAAATGACTGGAACAGTACATCAGCAAGGAATTGCCTGAAATCCAAGCTAAATTCAGAAGGATCTGTGCAACATGAGATATCATTATTGATGTTAGCACAATTAAGTGATCTAAGCTCTAAGGTCCAATGATGATTAATTTTATAAAACATAATGCATGTCAGTGATTGTATGAAACATAATGTGAATAAAGAATAGTTTGAAATAGAATGTATATGAACTTTATAAGAAAACCAATAAAAAAAAGAAGGGGGAAAGAAGAGTGGGAGATTATTGAACAATATCAATATCATATGCAAGCAAGATTCTGCTGAACATTATCAAATAATGACTGAAATAGCACATCAAGAGAGAACTTCCAGATGTGCAGGTTGAGTTTAGAAAAGGCTGTGGTACTAAGGATATTAAAGTTAATGTTAGATGGTTCTTGGCTAAAAGCAAAGAGTATCAGAGGAATGTCCATCTGTTTCATTGACTATGTAAAGGCATTTGACTGTATGGATCACAATAAACTGTGGCAAACTCAGAAGAATATGCATTCCAGAACACTTGATTGTGTTTATGTGAAATGTATACTTGGATCAGAAGGCAGTCATCAGAACAGAGCAGGGAAACATTGCATGGTTCAAAATCAGGAAGAGTATACATGAGGGATGTTTCCTATCTCCATACTCTTTCAATTTATATGCAGAACAGATCATCTGGGAGGCTGTGTTCTGTTAGGAGAAGTGTGGCATCAGGACTGGAGACAGATTCTCATTAGCCTACATTATGCAGATGGCAAAACTCTGTTTACTGCTGTAACAACAGGCAGAATCAGATGAAGAAAAATCACTATGGATTACATCTCAGCCTCAAGAACACAAAAATCTTCACTGTTTTACCAACAAGCAGAAACAGATGAAGAAAAGACTGAAGTTCTCAATTATTTTCTTTTACTTGGATCCATAATCAATACCCATGGTTAACAGCCTTCAAGAAATCCAAAGAAGTGTTGCTTTTGGAAAATCTACTGTCAAAGACCTCTCCAAAATACTAAAAAACAAGGATATCTGTTTAGATACTAAATTGGGCCAAATTCAAACAACGATATTTTCAACTACTTCCTATTCATTTGAAAGTTGGACAGTGAATAAGGATGAAAGAACAGGAATCAATGTCTTTGAAGTGTTGTGTTGGAGAAAAGTATTGAATATCCTATATGGACAGGGGAGGCTGCTTCATTGCTTTTGGGAGAGCACTCTTCCATCACCTCCTGAAAATGCAATTGCCCTGCTTTCCTGCATGATAATATTTCTGCAAAGAAATTGTCCCTCTAAGTGGAATTTGTTTTCCCTACAGTAATAAATCATGTTCCCTACCTTAAAAAAAATGGTGAAACTTCATCTCGCATCCTTTGAGCACATTGTCAAGTGGAGGTAATTGCAAAAAAGACATCATGTTGAGAAAGTTGGAGGGTTAAAGAAAAAGAGGAAGACCTTGGCAAGATGGATTGACACAGTGACTGCAACAACTTGCTCTAGCATTTGGGAGATCATGAGGACGGCGTAGGATAGAGCGAGGTTCCAATCTGCTACTCAGAGGTCTGTATGAGGAATAATGGACTGGACAGTTAACAGCAACAACTGATGAAAGCTGATGGATGAAATTCTTATTTTGAGTAGGAAATTAGGTAATGTATATGTTTGACATCAAAGATTTAATATTGCATGGATCCAGAATCAATACCCATGTAAGCACAGTCAAAAAAATCAAAGACACTTACATTGGAAAAATCAGCTATCAAGGACCTCTCTACCATTCTAAAGAACAATGATGTAAATTTAAAGACTAAGGTGTACCTGATTTAAGCTATTGAATTTTAAATTACTTACTATGCTTTTAAAATATGGATAATGAATAAGAAAGAGAGAAGAAGAATCAGTGCCTTTGAATTGTGGTTGGAGAAAAGAACTGAATGAATTGCCAAAAGAACAAACATGTCAATCTTAGAGGAAGCAAAACTAGGGTGTTCCTTAGTGACTAGAATGGAGATCATGAGGATTGTAAAGAATAGGGAAGATTCAGATCTGTTGGTCATAAGGTCGCTAACAGTCATAGTCAATTTAATGCACTGATAAAGGCAATAACATAAACATACGAAAATGGCATCATTTTATTGAGAAATACTTTTCAGGGAAATTCTTATCATAACTGAAAAAAAAATAAACAGGAGCTCTCTAATATTACTCCCTTTAAGCAAAACCTAGGATAATATTACAGATTTAATAGAAAGAGTAATTGAAGAAGAATGGGCAGAAAATTGTTCCATGACTGTCAGGAATTTGGTCATTTATTATTTTTTATTTTCATTTGAGTGAAGATTTACAAAGTAATTTTTTTTCATTCAGCCATTCTACTAATTTTGTTTAACATTACTTTTAATATCCATAAATTACTAAGGAGATGTGGTGGTCTAGGAGTAAGAAGCTGTGCTGTAATCCCAAAGGCAGGCAGTTCAAATCCATCAGCTGCTCTGCTGGAGAAAGATGGGTAATCTCTCCACATGAAATTAACTGCCTCTGAAAGCCCAACTGGAGGGTCAGCTATGAGTTGATTTATACTCAGTGATACATAAAAACAACAAAAACAGGTAATTCTATTTTTACCTACTCCTTCCCTGTAATTCTAACTTTTGTTAATCCTTCTATACTTCTCTCTGTCTTCCTTCTTTTAGTAAGAACATATGCCAATCATCCCTTTATTGGATATTGCCATTTTCTTCACCCATCTCAATACGTCAATTTAGGGAGCTTCAGTGGTCTCCTTGGTAGGAAATTGCACTGACAATCCAGAGGTCACACATCCATGGCTGTCTACCTGGGGTTCTGAGGGATAAAGATAAGGAATCTCTTCCTGTGGGGTTTATCACCTCTGAGACACAATGAAGGTCAGCTATGAGTTGACTCTGACTCAATGGCCATGAGAAAGAGAGGAAGAAATAATACAACCCCTGTAACAATCTTGCTATTATCATCATTCATTCCCAAACTTACTTCCCATTCAGCACTGGGCTCCCATGTGGACTGCTGCCTTCTCCTACTATTTTAAGTGTCTGTGCTGCAATCTCAAAGGTGTTTCGAATCTACCAGCTGCTCCGTGGGAGAAGGTGGGCAATCTCTTCTCATTTGATAAACCACCTCTGAAAACCCATTGGAGGGTCAGTTATGAGTTGATGGTAAACAACAACAAGCAATATTTTTTTAATATCTAGACAGAGCCATTTTTCCTCTTCACCACTAGGCCAATTGGCAGCAGCATGATAGATGGAGAAGAGATTGAGGTCGTTAACAATTTCAGCTTGCTCAGATTCACAATCAACACTCCTGTAGAAAAGATATCAAATGACTAACTGCTCTGAGGAAAACTTCTCTCAACAATGACTAGAGTTGGCAGAATAATTGATGCCTTTGAGTGTAGTGCTGGAGAAGAGTGTTGAATATGCCATGGACTGCTAAGAGAACAAACAGTTTTATCTTTGAGAGGGTAAAACTAGGCTGCTCCTTGGAGACAAGGATTTTGAAACTTTGTCTCACAAAGGAGAGACCAGTCCCTAGGAAGGAACATCATATTTGGAAGGGTGCAAGGACAACTTAAGAAAGGAAGACCCCGAATGAGATGGATTGACAAAGTAACTGGGGTAATTGGATGTAGGTTTGTCAGAAACAGGTGAAACTGACTCAGGATAGGGCAAGTTTCAGGGCTTTTTAAAAAAAAAAAATTATTATTTTGTGTGTGTACCATCAAATCAGATCTGACAGGGACAGGAGGTGATTGCTCCTCCTTCTCCAGCATAGCATCTGGTGGATTCAAAGCATGTACCTCCGGGATTGCTGTGCAGCTTCTTGCCACTAGGCCACTAGAGCTCCCTGTTTTAGGGCTTTTGTACATAAGGTGGTTATGAGTTGCAGGTGACTCAATGGCACAAACAACAACAATAATAATCTTAACTCAGCTTCCATCCCTTTAGCAAACTCTTCCAGAATTTATTTCTTGAGCTTCACCAATTCTTGAAACCCAATAGTTAAGCATTGCACTCCTAACTGAAAGGTTGGCTGTTGGAACCCACCCAGAGACTCCATAAGAGAAGAACATGATGACTAGTTCTTGTGACAATTACGGCTTGCAAAATTCTACAGACAGTTCTGTCACACACTGGGGTCACTATGAATCAAAAGTGACTTGACAGTACCTAACAACTGCAACAATAATCTTAAAATCTGGGACTTTCCCATTGCAGTTGCTGTTGTTGTTAAGGGTCCTTGAGCCGACTACAACTCATAACAACTCACAGCTACACTATAAGCAGTGGGCTTGACCTGTCTTGTGCCATTCTCATTCTCATAGGCTAGGTTAATTAGTAGCCAGTTGTAATCTAGTCAATTCAAACTGTTGGTGACTGTATGTCTGATAGAGTTGAACTGGGCCCCATAAAATGAATGGTCAGTTTATTGGTCGATCACTAAGCATCACTTGGTAGATTTAAGGGCTCTCTGTCTTAAAGCAAGTGCAGCCAGGGTGTTCAGAGAGGCAGGGAAGGTGATACTTCAGCTCACATACTTCGAACATATTGTCAAGGATGGGTTAGTCCCTTGGAAAAAGTTGTGAGATCAGAGAAAGATAAGACCATCAAGATGGATTGACACAGTGACTGTACAAGTAGAAGATTTTTGTTGAAAACTTCTCTAAAATTTTATGGTTCCAGTTTTTATTTCTTTAATATAAATTTAGCTGCCTTTAAGTCATTAAAGCTAAGAATAGGGAAAAATTTAACTGAAAGGTACTTGTAACAATACAGGTTTATAATTTTTCTAAAACCTACAATAAAAGGTAGAATTTGAGAACATTTAGTACAAATGACTCCCAGACAAATTATATATATTAAACCTTCCAGCAAAATGAAATGTTTTGGAAAAAAAGAAAAAAAAACCTTGAAAATGAGAAATATTGCACAAGTATTTCTTATGGTCTTCTCAAGTATGGAATGCATATAGAAGAGATAGCTCTTATCGATGGATCCAATTTGAAAATATGGTTTATTCATTCAATAAAAATTTCTAAAACTCATTTTATCCTGGAACCCTTTCTCCTCTTAAAATTGTAATGAAAAATGTGCTGGATGAAGAAAAACCTATTTTCTTCTTTTTTTTCAGCTTTAATATATAAATGAAGGACATTCCTACTGTAGAAGTAGAAAATTTTGATAATTCAGGAAAAGCAAGAAGGATATCTAGTGGCATAAGAACTACCTCTGCTTGATCTCTGGCACTAGAGTAAAGGAATTTGAACTGGGTATAGACAAGACTTTCATGAAATCTCCCCAGAAGACTTGCTGGGACTTTGCAAGATTGCGGAAGATCATAACAGACTGCAGAAGATCAAAACACTACTTCCTTATATAGTTTTCTAATTTCATCTCAAAATCTATTACCTTCAATAATAATGGCAACCACATATTGAAAGTATCTGACTGGCATAAATGGTTATGTACTCAACAATTTCTAACTGAAAGGTTATTGATTTGAACCAACACAGATAGGCCTGGCAATGTGCTTCCAGAAAGTCACAGAATTTTTGATATAGATTAGGTGGTGTGATTAGGTATATTGTGCTGTTAAACAAAAGATCACAATCTTGAAAATGCTATGTGCAAACTCATGTTTATTGCGGCTTTGTTCTGAATAGTAAAGAGTTAAAAACAACCCAAGTGCCCATCAACAAACGAATGGATAGAGAAGCTAGTATAGTCTCACAATGGAATACTATGCAGCACTGAAAAGCAAGGAACTCATGAAATATTATAGAAAATGGGTGACCATGAAGGACATTATGCTGAATAAAATATCTCAGTCACAAAAGCACAAATACTGCATAATGCCACTGTTATGAAATGGACTGACATGGGGGTTGGGATAAACTAACAAAAGGGGATAAATACTGTACACTGCATTGAAACAGATGAGGGGGAAAACTGTATAAAAGGAATCTATGATTAGGTATTATTGGCATGACAGGAGTCCAGAATAAGACAGGTATAGTAAAGTGGTCTGGAAGAGCTGTATAACAATGAAAGAGCTTTTTTTCCCAAAGAAAAAAGCGAACTGGCGGGGATAGAGGGCAGAGAGGAAAATGTGCAACAATGAATGAGTGGAAATCCAAGTTTTTTATAAACTTTCATTAAAATCTCAATTAAAAAGTAAAAAAAAGAAAGAAAACGCTGTGGAACAGTTCTTCACTGCACACATGGGGTCATCGTGAGTTGAAATAAACTAGATGGCAGGCAATTCACAGCAATATGGTTGTTATACTGAAGATGCATTGTGTGCCAAACACTACAAGTCGGTTTACACACCTTAGTCTCCTTTTAATATTCTATACAGCAACATTCTGAGGCAAACATAACAGTATTTTACAGATGGAGAAACAAGGGTTCAGAAAGTCAATGTGCTTGACAAAGTTTACAAGGTATGATTAGAGAAACGTTGTCAGTGTGGGTATTAACTCCCCTAATTTGCCCTAAAATACGTACTGGACCACTCTTTGCCTTTTACTATCCTACTCCATCCTGATCTCTAATCCTAGGACTATCAGTGATGATTAGAGCAGTAACTTAATGGAAGAAACAGAGATCAGGGAAATCAAGAGAGGTGGAGGGAGGGAGGGAAAGAAGGAAGGAAGACAGAAGGGAATTTTCTCCCTTCCTTTTTAATGTGGTGGTGTTGTTATGTGCCATTGAGTTGCCTTCGACTCATAGCAGCCCTATGTACAACAGCCCTAAAGCCTGCTCTATCCTATGCCAATCTCACTGTCTCTGACATATTGACTGCCATTACCCCAGTCACTGAATCAGTCTATCTCATTGAGGATCTTCCTCTCCTGCGCTGTCCCTCTACCCTCCCAAACATGATGTCCTTCTCCAAGGACTGATACCTCCTTGCAACATGACCAAAGTATGTCAGATGAAGCTTCAGAATCCTTGCCTCCAAGGAACAGCCTGGCTTCACCCTCTCCAGGATGAACATGTTTGTTCTCTTAGCAGTCCTTTGTGTAGGTAGGAAAAAAGTTCAGTTATGAAACCACATTAAAACAGACAGTGACTTGGTGGATAATGTAGAACTGCCCTATTGAGTTTCCAAGGCTCTTACCCTTTACAGAGAGCTCTGGTGACCAAGTGGCAGGAAGTTGCTTTACAATTCTGAAGGTACACAATTCAAGGCCACCAGCTCCTGTGTGGGAGATGTCAGTGTAGAGACGAAGGTGCACCTGATCTAGGCCATGCTCTTAAGTATGAAGAAGAATCGATGTCTTTGAGTTGTGGTGCTGGAGATGAGTATTGAACATACCCCAGACCACCAAAGAAACAAATTGGTCTGCCTTACAGAGAAAGAAACAGTGTTTCTTCGTGGAGGATGGGATTCTGAAGCTTTGTCTCACATACTTTGGGCATGTGGCCAAGAGGGGCCAGTTCTTAGAGAAAGTCTTCATACTCAGAAGGATGGAGGGACAGCACAGAAGAGAAAGACCCTAGATGAGAAGGATTGATACAGTAACTGGGGTAACGGGGGCTAAAAGGCCACCTGGGAGTTGGGCAATATTCCACACTGTCTGCACCTTCTGGCAGACATTCCAATCTGCCTGGTGTAAGATGGCAATGTCAATCAGGAAAGAGCACAACCACCAATCACACCTTGCTTAACCATCAGCAATAACATAATTCACTAAAAGGACTGAGTGACTCCATAGTTGGGAACTAATTAAGAGCACCCAATCAATGTTCACCACGGAAAGCTGACCACCAAGCTGACCACCCTACCTCCTCAAACCCTACCTATAAAACTTGGCCTGTAATTTCCTCATTTGAAACTTTGCTGCCTGACCCCACCTTTCTCTGGCCTCAGACAGTAAACCCGCCTGAGAGCAGCTAATAAACTTCTTTGTTTCTCTTCACCAGGTTCTCTGTGCCTTTTTATCATACAGGGGTTGGTGTGTCAGAGTCAGTGAAACTGCCTCAGGACAAGGCAGGCTTCAGAGCTGTTGTACATAGGGTTGCTATGGGCGGCAGGCAGCTCAACAGCACGTAACAACAAACAACATGATTGAGGTGTCAAAGAAGGTATCCTTATAAGAAGGGAAGATCTGTGGGATCTTGAAGAGGAATCCTTGCAAATAAAGATAGAAAGATAAAGAAATGAGTAAAATTAGTGGTGATGAAAAAGACCAAAGAGAACTGAGGGATAGGAAATAATTCTCTTTCACACAGGATAAATGTAAAAAGAATCAGAGTTCAGGGAGCTATAACTTCACAGTAGTTAGAGCTATATTTCTACGGTGAGTCGTTTCTTCACAATTAAGGCAACACATGAGATTACCCTAAGGGATGAATTTTTTATTGTTTCCATTTTAAATTGATAAGAACACATTATGAGGTATCATTAGTAGCAGCTAATAACAGTAATGATTTAATAAGTATAATGCAATCAAAGACATAATCACAAATAAACAAGAATTAACCAAACTGGGCAAAAAGCCCAGATTACTTCCTACACTCACAGCAAAAAAGTACGATCAAAGTAAAAATGGAAATCAAGATTTCACAATAATGGTGATTATTTTGCCATTAAACACAGTAAAACTTTTTTATTCTCTTTTTTACTATACGCCTACATTAAATATAAGCATGGACAATCTTTTGTTTCTTTTGTTTGGGTGGTTTTTTTTTTTTGCATGTACACTTTTGATATATTGTTATCAAAACAAATGGCCTTGAGATAAGAAAGAAAAGTGAGATTCTGAAAGAAAAATGGTGGAATTCTCTGTGATAAAGTGAAGGAATATGTTCTCTGGGACAGTTTCCTCACAGCCTTCTCAGATCACTCTCTATATGGTCACATTTAGGAATCCCAGCTCTTTGGTGACAAGGACTTTCTTTTCCACTGATTTCCGTAACAAGGTTTTCAGGAGCCCTTCAGGTGGTGCAGTGTATAAAATGTTGGACTGCTAATCAAATGGTTGGTGGTTTGAATCTACCAGATGCACCTTGGGAGGAAGAGGTGTACTTTCTTCTGTAAAGATATATATCTTTCTCCTTAAAAATTAAAATAAATAAAGAAATAAATAAAATAAATTTAAAGAAGATTTACCACTTCAAAAAGCCAAAGGAAGATAACGATGTTTCCGTTAAAAGCATTAGGATGGAGCAAGGTTTTTTCCTAAGTGGTTTTCTCAGCAAATTCTTCTTGACTTTGACTTTCAACCTAGAACCAAGGAAAGGATCTAAGCCATAACTGAAAAGTATGTTGGCCGTAGGCTTAATTTATTGTTGCTATGTGCTGTCGAGTTGCTTGCGACTCATAGCAACCCTATGTACAACAGCCCTAAACTCTGCTCTGTCCTGTGCCAATCACACTGTCTCCGACACACCCATCCCAATTACCCCAGTCACTGAATCAATCCACCTCATAGAGGGCCTTCTCGTGCACTGTCCCTCCACCCTCCCAAGCATGATGTCCCTCTCCAAGGACCTGTCCCTCCTTACAACATGTCCAAAGTATGTTAGATGGAGCCTCAGAATCCTTGCCTCCAAGGAGCCACTCGATTTAACCCTTTCCAGGATGAATCTGTTTGTTTTCCTAGCAGTCCATGGTATTCTCAATACTCTTCTCCAGCACCACAGCTCAAAGGCATCAATTCTCCTTCTATCATCCCTAGTCATTGTCCAACTCTCTGATGCATAACAAGTGATAGCAAAGACCATGGCCTATATCAGATGCACCTTAGTCTCCAGAGAGATACCATTGCTCTTCAGTACTTTGGAGAGGTCCCTAACAGCAGACTTTCCCATGGCAATATGCCTTTTGATTTCCTGGCTACTGGTGCCAAGAGTGTTGACAGTGGAGCCAAGCAAACTAAAGCTGTGAACAATCTCAATCTCTTTACCATCCATTCTGATACTGTCAGTTGGCCCAGTGGTGAGAATCTTTGTCTTCTGGACATTGAGCCTCAATCCATATTGTAGGCTGCAGTCCTTGACCCTCTGCAGCAGGTGCTTCAGGTCCTCTTCAGTTTCAGCAAGCAGGGTTGTGTCATCTGCATAATGCAGATTGTTGATAGATCTTCCACCAATTTTGACCCCACTTTTCTCCTCATAGGGCCCAGCCTCCTGGATAATCTGTTCTGCATACAGGTTGAAAAGGTATGGAGAAGGGATGCATCCCTGGCGTATGCCCTTCCCAATTTTGAACCAAGCAGTGTTCCCTTGCTCTGTTCTGACGACTGCCTCTTGGTCCAAGTATAGGTTTCGCATTAGAACGATGAAGTCTTCTGGTATTCCCATTCTTCTCAGAGTCAGCCACATTTTGTTATGATCCAAACAGTCAAACGCCTTTGCATAGTCAATGAAACACAGATATACGTTCCTCTGGTATTTCTTGCTTTCAACTAAGATCCATCTAACATCAGCTACAATATCCCTAGTACCACAACCCCTTCTAAACCCAGCCTGGACTTCTGGCAGTTCTCTACTGGTGTTCTGTTCCAGTTGCTTTTGGATAATCTTCAGTAGAATCTTGCTTGCATGTGAAACCAATGAGATTGTTGTATAATTTCCACACTCTGTTGGGTCACACCTTTTTTTGAGATGGGAGCAAATATAGATCTCTTCCAGTCAGTTGGCCAAGTGGTTGTTCTCCAGATTTCTTGATAAAACTTGGTGAGCACGTCCAGGGCAGTATCTGTTAGCTGAAATACATCAATTGGTATACCATCTATTCCTGGGGCCTTATTTTTTGCCATTTCCTTCAAAGCAGCCTGAACTTCTTCTTTCATCACCATAGGCTCTTGCTCATATGTTGTTTCATGAAATTCTTCTGTGTCTGCCGATTCCTTTTGATATAGTGACTCAGTATATTCTTTCCATCTTCTTTTAATACTTCCTGGATCATTTAATATTCTTCCTAAAGCATCCTTGATTATAGCAACTCGAGGTTTGAATTTGTTCTTCAGTTCCTTGAGCTTAAGAAATGCTGAGTGAGTTTGGCCCTTTTGATTTTCTGACTCCAACTCCTTGCACAATTCACTGTAATATTTTATTTTGTCATCCCGTGCTGCCTTTTGGGATCTTCTTATTCAACTCTTTAGTATCTTGAATTTTTCCTTGTGTTTTTGCTTCTCTGCACTGCAGTGCAATTTTCAGAGTCTCTTCTGACATCCATTTTGGTCTCTTCTTCCTCTTCTGTCTTTGCAATGACCGTTTGCACTCTTCTTGGATGATACCCTTGATATCCTCCCACAACTCGTCTGGTCTTCGCTCATAAGTGTTCAAGGCCTCAAACTTGTTCCTGAGATTGTTCTGAAATTCAGGTAGGATAGACTCAAAGTCATATTTTGGTTCCCGTGGATTTGGTTTAATTTTCCTCAGCTTCAGCTTGAACTTGCATGTGTGTAGTTGGTGGTCTATTCCACAATCAGCTCCTGGCCTAGATTTCACATCTGATATTGAGCTTCTCCAATGGTTCTTTCCACAGATGTAATCGATCTGATTCCTATGCATAGTACCAGGTGAGATCCATGTGTATAACCTGTGTTTATGTCTCTTAAAAAACGTATTTGCTAGGGGAGCTCTGGTGGCCTAGTGGCAAGGAGCTGCAACTACAATCCCATAAATGCACCGTTCGAATCCACCAGATGCTCTGCCGGGGAAGGAGGGACAATTTCCTCCTGTACCAGTCAGATCTGATTTGACGGTACACTCACACAAAAATAATAAAGTAAAAAAACAAACAAACCAAAAACATATTTGCTATGAATAAGTCATTGTGCAAAATTCAATCATTCTCTCTCCAGCTAACTAGAAGGAGGAAATACTAGAAAGGTTTCCCATACTTTTAAGGCTACAAGGAGAATATATTAGATAATTAGTAAAGTCTCCCCCTGTTGCTGTTGTTGTGTGCCGTTGAGTCAGAACTAACTCAGAGCCGACCTTCCAGCGGGTTTCTAGAGGCAGTAAATGAGAAAGGAAATGCTCCTTCTCCCACAGAGCATCTGATTGATTTGAAATGCATACCTTTGGGATTGCAGCACACTTTCTTACCACTAAGCTAGCAGAGCTCCCTAAAATCTCCTTCTCAAACACACAGAATATCTTGTACTTTGTCTCAAGGAAAAGCAATGTGTAGAATTAAACCTGAAATCACCCCTTTACTTCTAAAGGAGAGAAAAGCTCCAACCTTCTCCTTTTTCCTCACAAAGATATTCTGTGCATATACATGCAAGTTGTATGTTATACACATACACAGTCATATATACCACACCACATAACTGGTCTGTCTTTAATTTCTTTCCCCTCTAGTGTATTCTTTCTATATCCATGTGTGATGATTAATCTTAAATATCAATTTGCTAGGATTTAGTGTCCACTTGTCTAATTGATGAAGTAGACTTTCATGTGTAAATTAAAATTGAGATTGAAAACTAAAACAAACCCACCAAACAAGTTTGAGGCATTGATCACCAATGACTGAAGAACAAATGAGTTATAAGATTAAATCAAGTATAGTATATATTGAAAAGAGCAAAAAGTCATTATAAAGACAGGAGAAAGAAAAAACCAAAATGGATGTCAAAAGAAACTAT
Source organism: Elephantulus edwardii (assembly GCF_000299155.1). NCBI lineage: Eukaryota > Metazoa > Chordata > Mammalia > Macroscelidea > Macroscelididae > Elephantulus > Elephantulus edwardii. Next base: position 18,503,703 of record NW_006399762.1, read on the forward strand.
CAGAATTTCATTAGCATGTTGAGAAGCCAAAACAAAAGGACAAGATGTAAAAGAACTTAATAGAAGATTTCAAACAATAGCTTGAGAAGACAAAAGCAAAGTATTACAATTTAATGTGCAAAGAGATGGAGTCAGGGATTTAAAAAAGGAAGAACTCAGTCAGCACATTTCAAACTGAAAAAACTGAAGAGAAAAAAAATCAAGCATTAAATTTCAATACTTAGAGATGCATAGGCAAAATCTTGAATGACCCAGGAAACATTAAAGAAGATGGAAGTGGGCGGGCTGGTGGGGGAACCAACCAAAAAAAAGAAAAAAAGAAGATGATGAAGTTGTACACAGAATCACTAAACCAAAAATAATTCATCTATACTGAAGAATTACAGAAGTATGATATGAATAAGAGCAAATTGTAACAAAAGAAGAAGCTGAAGCTGCGTTGAAGACACTGGTAAAGAACAAGACCCAAGGAGTAAATGGGATCCCAACTGACATGTTTTGACTAAAAGATACAACCCTGGATGTGTTGCCCAGTGTATATTAGGAAGATTGAATGACAGCTGCCTGGCTGACTGATTGGAACAGATCCATGTTTATTCCCATTCCCCAAAGGGGCAAACCAAGACAATTTTGAAAGTATCAAGTAATTTAATTCATACTACATGCAAGAAAAATATTGCTGAACATCGTCCTGAAACAGCTGGAAAAATACATTGAGAGAGAATTGCCAGAAGTCAAGCTGGATTTAGAAGAGGCCATGGCACAGGGATATCACTGTAGATGTCAGACGGTCCTGGCAGAAAGCAGAGAACAACAGAAGAATTTCTATTCATGTTTTATTGACTATACAAAGGCATTTGACTGTGTGGATCACAGCAAACTATGGTTAACATTGAGAAAAATGGGAATCCCAAAGCACTTAATTGTGCTCACGTGAAATACATACCAGAGTAAGAGAACACTGCATGATTTAAAACCAGGAAGGATGTACATCAAGGATGAGTCTTTTCTACATATCTATTCAATCTGTTGTTGTTGTTATGTGCCATCGAGTCATTTGCGACTCATAGTGACTCTGTATACAACAGCCCTAAACCCTGCTCTATCCTGTGCCAATCGCACTGCCTCTGACACACCCGTCCCGATTACCCCAGTCACCGAATCAATCCATCTCATAGAGGGTCTTCCCCTCTTATGCCATCCCTCGACCCTCCCAAGCATGATGTCCCTCTCCAAGGACCTGTCCCTCCTTGCAACATGCCCAAAGTATGTCAGACGAA
>NW_006399762.1:18505667-18538431 GCF_000299155.1 Elephantulus edwardii
AGTGATGTCATTTTGAAGGCTGAGCTGAACCTAATTCAATCCATTGTCTTTTCAATTATTTGCTATATATCTGAGATTGGGACAATGAATAAAGATAAAAGAAGAATTGATGCCTTTGAGCTATGGTATTGGAGAAGAGTGCTGATAGTCTCAAGGACTATCAAAAGGTTTGGAATTGGGAAGGGAGTGTGTCAGATTTGTATTCTCTTTCCCTACCTGCCAAATCTATATGCTGAGCAAATTATCCAAGAAGCTGGACTCTATGAAGAGGAGTGGGCATCAGAATTGGAGGGAGACTCATCAATAACTTGCGTTATGCAGATGACACAACTTTGCTTGCTCAAAGTGAGGAGGACTTGAAGCACTTTGTGCAGAAGATGAAAGAATGTAGCTTTCAGTATAAATTGAGTCTCAATATCAAGAAAACAAAGATTCTGAAGCATGGCTGTTCCTGGTTCCATCACCCTCTTTTTCTTCAATGAGGCAACCAAGCGGCAGACACAGAGATGCAGATCTTTGAGAAGATCCTGACAGGCAAGATCAACACTCTTGAGGTTGAGTCTAGTGACAGCATTGAGACTGTCAAAGCCAAAATCTAAGACAAAGAGAGGGCATCCCCTCTGACCAGCAGTGTCTGATATTTGTAGACAAACAGCTAGAGGATGGCCGTACACTCTCTGACTACAACATCCACTCTGAATCTGGTGCTGCGTCTGTGTGGTGGTATTATCAAGCCTTCCTTGCGTCCTCTTGCACAGGAATATAACTGCAACAAGATGATCTACCACACATGTTATGCTCACCTGCAACCCGGTGCTTTCAATTGCTGCAAGAAGTGTGGGCACACCAACAACCTGAGCCCCAAGACGAAGGTCAAAGTCCCATCTTCACTGGCCCCCTTGCCTCTTGCAGGTGGCCTCCTTCTGAGCCCCATGGCTCTGGGCCCTCAATAAAGTCTCTCTTTCATTGAAGGAAAACAAAGATTCTTACCACTAGACCAATAGGCAATGTCACGGTGGATGGAAAGGAGATTGAAATTGTCAACAGCTTCATCCTGATTGGATTTACACTTAATCCTTAGTATGAGCAGTGAGGAAATAAGTAGATGCACAGCACTGGGAAAATCTGTAGTTAGTGACATTTCCAAGTTATTGAGGAGTAGTGATGCTAGTTTGAGGTCTAAGGTGCATCTGGTTCAGTCTTTCTGATTACTAGCTATGCATCTGAGACCAGGACAGTGAAAAAGGATGGCAGAAAAAGAACTGACGCCTTTGAGCTGTGGTGTTGGAGAAGAATACTGATCATTCCATGGACAGCCAAAAGAATGAACAGATGTCTTGGAGATGGTGCAGTCAGAGTGCTCTTTGGAGGTAAGAAGGATGAGGCTTCACTTCACACACTTTGGACATGTTACTAGGAGGGACCATTCCTTGGAGAGGGGCATAATGTTGGGAAGGGTAGAGGGTTGGGGAAGGAGAGGAAGACTCTCAACAAGGTAGATTGACACAGTGGGCTTTTGTGTGTCAGGAAGTGTGAGGATGGTGCAGTACAGAACAAGGTTCAGATCTTTTGTTTATAGGGCTACTATGAGTAATGCTTGACTCGATGGCACCTAACAACAACAACCAAAAGAAGAAATATGTCTTGAAAAAGGTGCAGCAGAGTGCTTCATGGAGCAAGGATGACCATGCTTCATCTCAAATAACTTTAGCACATTGCTAGGAGAGGCTATTTCTTGGAGAAGGACATCATATTTGGAGAGGTGGGAGATCAGTGAAAGAGAGGAAGGTCCTTAGTGAGAAGGATTAACATAGTAACTGCAGCAAAGGACTCAAGTGTGTCAGAGATTATGAGGATGGCACGAGATAGGACAGGGTTCAGGTGTGTTGATCATAAAGTTGCTATGAGTCGTACTCAATTCACACTTAACAACAACAATCAACACATATGGTAGCAGCAGTCAAGAAATCTAAAGATGTGTTTCATTGGGCAAAGCTGTCGTCAAGGACCTCTTTAAGGTGACTTTTAAGACTAGGATTCACACGACTCAAGCTCTGCTATTTTCAGTTGCTTTGTATGCATCTGAAAGTAAGACAATGAATAAGAAAGACCAAAGAAGAACTAATGCTATTGAATATTCCAAGGACTGCCAAAAAAAAAATAATCAAATCTGTCTTTTCCCCCCACTTTTTAAAAAATTTATTATTAATTTCAGTGAAAATTTACAAAGACTTTGAATTTCCATTCATTCATTGTTGCACTTTTCTCCCCTCCCAACTCTCCCCCCTAGTACATTACCCTCTTGGAAAACTAAAAGAAAAATTCTTTCATTGTTTTACAATCTGTCCCCCCAGGTCCACTCTACTATACAGCCTTTGCTCTGGACTCCTGTCATAACAAAAATCGCTAATAATTTTCCCTCTTAAACAGTTTTCTCCCTCATCTGTTTCAATGCAGTATACATTACTGAACCCATCCTATTCAGTCTCCCCCTAACCCCAATGTCAGTCCTGTTTCACAACAGCGGCACCGTGAAGTATTTGTCCTTTTGCAACTGAGATATTTCATTCAGCATAATGTCCTCAGGGGTCACCCATTTTGAATAATATTGCATGAGTTCCTTGTTTTTCAATGCAGCATAGTATTTCATTGTGTGACTATACCACAGCTTCTCTATCCATTCATTTGTTGATGGGCGCTTAGGTTGTTTCCAACTCCTTGCTATTGTGAACAAAGCCACGATAAACATGAGTGTGCATAATCAAATCTGTCTTGGAGGAAGTACAACCCAGGTGCATGGGTGGTGAAACTTAATCTCATAAACTTTGAGCACACTGTCAGAAAGGACCAATCCTTGGAAAAGATATTTTGCTGGGAAGATAGAGAGTCAGCAAAAGAGAAGAAAACCCTCAACAAGATAGATTGACACAATGACTGCACAGGGGACTTGATCGTGGTGGAAGCCACGAAAATAGAATAGGATAGGGCAGTTTCAATCCGTTGTTGATAGAATTGCTATGAGTCATAGTCAACATGATGCCACCTAACAACAACAGCAACAAACAAGTATATAGTATGTGCAATCTTTATATGTGGCAAACTATAGTTACATAAAGGATTTCTAATGGTGCACCAAATGAGTGTTCAACTGCTAAATGAAAGGTTGGATGTTAGAACCCGGTTGCTTAGCAAAAAAATATATGGCAGTTTACTTTCATAAAAAGATTTACACACAGCCTTAGAAAATCTGTGGGCAGCTAAACCCTAATAAAAATGTAGCTCTGTGTCAGAATCAACTCACCAACAATGGCCATGGCTAGGTGAATAGACCTGGTGGTATGCAGAGGTTAAGTGCTTGATTCCTAATGGAAAGATCAGCAATTCAACCCCAAGAACTGATGGGAGAAAGATGTGGCAGTCTGCTCCTATAAGGGTTACAACCTTAGAAAATTTATAGGACAGTTCTACTCTGTCCACAATGTGATTATAAGTAAGAACCAACTCAGGAACAATGGTTCAAGCATGATGTTGTTGTTATGTGCCGTCGAGTCGCCTGCAACTCATAGTGACCCTATCTACAATATCCCTAAACCCTGCTCCATCCTATGCCAATCTTATTGTCTCCGACACTGCTACACCCATTACCCCAGTTACTTAATCAATCCATCTCATCAAGAGTCTTCCTCTCCTGGGCTGTCCCTCCACCCTCCCAAGCATGACATCCCTCTCCAAGGACTGGTCCCTCCTTGCAACATGTCCAAAGTATGTCAGACAAAGCTTCAGAATCCTTGCCTCCAAGGAGCAGCTTGCTCTCACCCTCTCTAGGACGAACTTGTCTGTACTCCTAGCAGTCCCTGATATATTTAATACCCAGCACCACAGCTCAAAGGCATCAATTCTCCATCATTTCTAGTCATTGTCCAGCTTTCTGATGGATAGCAAGTGATTGCAAAGATCATGACCTGGATCAGGCACACCTTAGTCTCCATAGCTAGTGATTTAATAACACTGGAAAAATCCATTTCAGGATTTATTTTACAATCATTTCTACATTATTCTGGCATCAAGGCTAACTTTGATTTCTAACCATTCCATCTACTTTTTCAATAATAAATTATTAAACTAAGTTCAATTTCTGACTCTGATGAGACATGAACCATGCTCCATGACTTGGAATTTTTCTCATTTTTTTAAGAAAAATTGTAAGACAAAACTGGGAGAGTATTCTGAGTAGTGTTTAGTGGTTATGTGTTCCTACAAACATGTATGGATCTGTTACATGAGTTCAAGTACTGAGAATGAAAATATATATTACTTAAATCTATATAATTATCTATTTTCAAATAAACACACCATGCCCTAGGGACCTCTGGCAATCTAATGGTTAAAAGCTGCACTGCAAATCCCAAAGACACGTGGTTCGAATTCACCAGCTGCTCTGCAGGGGAAAGATGGACAATCTCCTTTTGTGCGATTAATTGTCTCTGAAAATCCATTGGAGGGTTAGCTATGGGTTGGTTCTGACTTAACCGTTCACAACAACATGCCTATGGTTGCAGAGAAATATAATATTTACATTTTATTTATACCAGCATGCATTTATACATACTCAGTGTCATAGCTTGAGAAACATGACCTGTCCATCTCCAGCTCTCCACATTACCTACTCTTTGTCACCATCTATTCAGGTTGGTCCCCTCTTTGATACTTTGCATTTGTGTTAGCATTTTCCTTAAATACACTTCTTTCAGATATCTACTTCTTCATATACTTCCCAAATCTGCTCCATTGTGTTTCTCTATTTTCCCCCCATGAAATAAGTTTATTTATAAACATAATCAAGGGAGCTCTGGTGGACAAGTGCTAAGAAGCTGTGCTATAGCCTCAAAGGCACATGGTTCAAATCCATCTCCACAGGAGAAGGATGGGCAACTTCCTCTCGTGATTTATTGTCTCCAAACCTCTAGAGAGTCAGCTATGAGTCAGTTCCAACTGAACAGCACATAAAAACAACATAAACATAACCAGCTTGCTCTATATTCTATAGAGTTTAATCTATGTTTCAGAGGCCAGACTTCTTAAATTGTTCTTATTTCTTTCATGGATGTATTTAAACATCTTTATTTCTTAAGTAGTTGATGTTTTATTATAAAGAAAGAAGTGGCAAGTCCAGGCTGATAGCATATTATGTTGTTGTTGTTGTGTGCCATCTATTCAGAATTGATCCAAAGCTGACCCTCCAAAAGGCTTTCAGAGGCAGTTACTCACTCAGGAGGAGATCGGCTGTCCTTCTTCAGAGCAGCCAGTGGATTTGAACTGTGGGCCTTTGGATTGCAGCACAGTTTCTTATCACTAGGCCACTAGAACTAGGGTATATAATCAACATAACTAATCACTACCATTCATTTTCCACTGGAAATGGCAAATTTTCCCCTTAGACCTCAGAGCGGTTCCTATGGCTCGTGGTAACCGTCAGTTACTCTGCCCCACTAGGGCATTGACAGAGACTCAAGAAAGTAGCAGAGGCCAAAGTTGGAAGAAATGATGGCAACAAATCCATCATCCAATATGTTGTGTTCCCTTCCTTCCATTGTCTCTTAGTTAGAGTGTTCTCTGACTTCAGGACATAAAGGACTAATCCACCTCTATTTGTGTTTAGACTTGAAACTAAAATTCAGACTCTGGTCTTTATGGATGTTATTCTAATTCAGATATAATTTCTGTAATATAAGCCATACTTACACAAACTGACAGGCTAATGGTTGTTTGTTCCCTTTGTTTTCTTTATGTTGAGTTTCAATCTCAGCCTTTTGTTAAGGACCACATTTGTTTGCTTCCTTGATCATATATTTGCTTCTATGTTCAAAGGAAATGCTTTTAGATGATAATGCCTTTGATTGCCATGGAAACATGAAACCTGTATCGAGTCATTGTACAGGTAGCCAAGCAGCTAAAGAACTAGAAAATCGTTTTTCCTTCCATTGAACTAAATAAAATAAACAGAAAATTCTGTCTTTAAGCCTAAAAATAGTAAATATCCAGAAAATCAAGTCCAGGGACAAGAGATCTGAAATTCAGTCACATTTAATTGTGTAGATGTGGCAGACGTTGCTGGTTGTCTACCTACCACTTGTCCTCAATTGCCCCCACTAAAATTCAAAGTTCAATTGATGACAATATGCCTAATATATAGCCTACCATTCTCCATTGCTTGGGATTCCAAATGTCGAAATGCATAAGTTTTTGGTCCCAGAAATAGGGATGAATTAAAAGAAAGTTGAAGACATGAGCACAGATATATTTCAATTATAACATCATTCCCTGCTAGCCTTAAAGCAATTTGTTGTTTTTATCATGTGCTATCGAGTAGCTTGTCACTCATAGAGATCCTATGTACAACAACGCTGAACCCTTCTCTATTTCAAACCAATTCCATTATCTGTAACACACTTACTCCCATTACCCCAGTTGCTGAGTCAATTCATCTCATCCAGGGTCTTACTTACTCTCTTGCACTGTTCCTCTTCCCTTCCAAGCATGGTGTCCTTCTTCTCCAAGGAATAGTCTTTCCTGGACACATGCACAAAGTTTAGAAGATAGAGTTCCAAATCCTTTCCTCCAAGGAGTAGCCTGGCTTCATCTTCTCCAGGACATACCCATTTGTTCTCTTAGCATTCCATGCTATGTTCAATACTCTTCTCCAGCACCACAACTCAAAGACATTGATTGTTCTTCTGTCATCCCTAGTCATTCTCCTGCTCTCTGATGCATAGTAAGTAATTGCAAAGACCATGACCTGGATCAGGCACACCTTAGTCTCTAGACTGACATCATTGCTTTTCAGTACTCTGGAGAGGTCCCTGACAGCAGATTTTCCCAATGCAATTTGTCTTTTGATTTTCTGGCTGCAGGTACTGAGAGTGTTGATTGTGGAGCCAAGCAAACTAAAGATGCTAACAATCTCAGTCTCCATCTATCATGATGTTGCCTATTAGCCTAATGGTGAGAATCTCTGTTTTCTTGATGTTGAGTTTCAATCCATATTGAAGATTGCAGTCCTTGACCTTTTGCAGCAAATTCCTCAGTTTCTCCTTAGTTTCAGAAAGCAATTCAAAACATACCAAATTCTAAGAACTATAAAGAAATTGCTAGAGTAATGTGACTGCAGAGTAAAAAAATCTGTGGCTATTTCATAAAAGTTAATAAAATGTAATCTTTTATGGGGTAAAATTTCCTGTTATTAAATCTGAAAAGAATAACAAATGACTTACAATGATAATACCTGCAAAATATGTAAATTCCCTCTCTGTTGTCTTGACTTCTAGGAGAAGAAACACCTTAGATAACACTTTACATGAGTTTAGATGAGTACGATTCCAAGTGATTCATTTACTCAGACAGTAATTTAATTTTGATACTTTTTCTATTAAGGCCCACAGTGCCATTTCCATCACACCTGCATTTGAGTTGTTAGCTAGACACAATAAATCCTGACACTTTCATCCCAGGAGTCACAATTTCTTTGTTATTTTACTTTTGGAAAAGAGTAAGAGCTTTGGATTCATTTTCCTTGCTTTCACTTCACCCCCACTCCAAATTGGAAGTTCACAGTTTTTTTCAAGCACACAGGGACACTATTTTCAAACTCTAGTCCCGTCTAGGATGGTAAAGAAGTCCCTATTATCTTCAGGACAATGCAAACCCAGTTCTATAAAACACAAAGGAATTCTACTTCCTCTGCTCCCCCCTTTTCTCAGCATCCTTCCTCCCACCTTACTTTTCATGCACGTAGTCCTTAAAGGGGCCTAAAAGCACTGACTCTTGTTAAGGAATTCTGTTTTCCCATAATAAAAGAATAAAAGTATCCCATGGTGCTGGCATGGATAGGCTGAGAGGGATTTTCCTAAATACTCAGATAATCCATAGCACTTTTCAGAAAAACAACAACTGAGGCTAAACTTCTACATCATGAAGCAATTTCCTCCTGTAATAGTAACAGTGAAATGTAACTTCTTTTTTGAGGCACAATGCCTTTCTTTTCCATTCACCAACACAATACCCAGACAAATATTTCAGCTATCCATTTCATAATAGAGTACTTTGAAATATCTTAATTATTAAAAGTACATTATAAAAATAAAAGTCTATGGCTTTCTATCTAGCCCTGCCTATCATAGTCTCATTTTTTGATGCATTAGCCCATTTGCTGAACACCCATTATATTTTAGGCACTACGTATTAGGGACACAAATACATCTGCTCTTCCAAATATACTATAATACAGCAATTAGATAAATATGTAACTCATTCCAATAAGAAGTGCCATGTTTCAATGTGCTAGTATTCTAGAAGAGAGTTTTCAAAAGGAGAAAGTTCAGAGTGAGATTAATCAGGAAATCATGGTACTAGATCAGGTGACATACAATGCGAGCCTAACCTAGGATAGTAAAAGTAATATTATAGGAGAGTAATGAACAAAAGAGGACAATCACCAGAAACTATAACAGACTAGAGAGAAAAGGAAATAAAAAAAGGAGTTAAAAGTTTTCTGATTACTGACTGACTAAAGGTAATGGCTTTACCAAAGGGAAGGTAAGAAGATAAAGAGACTTATTGGGTGGCCATCAGATAATGAGGTCTTTTTAGACATGTCAAGTTTGAAGGACCTGCAGGAGAGAAAAAAAAAATGTAGAAAAAGCTTACAGTAATCAAATGAAAGAAAATATTAAGAAAATGGTTGGCACTAAAGATATCAACTGAAAAGATATCATTTTATGAATGATACAGAAGTTATAGCACTGGATAATTGAACCAAGAAGTATAAACATCTTAGACAAGAAAACCAAAGATGGACAGTCATAATACAGAAAGATACTAAATAACAGGTGAAGAAAAAGGGGACAAAGGAGGAGAATAGGGAGGGGATTGTGTAAGTGAGTGATTATTGGTATCTCATGAACTGAAGTAATAAACAGTAAAGAAAATCAGAGATTCAATTGATATCATTGAACATTTTGGACATAATGAAAGAAAAATATAGGAACAAAAAATGTAGAATAAAATATAAAATCATAAAAAGACCTACTGGTCGCATAGAGCCTGGTGGAATCTCAGAATGTGGCCCCAGACACATTGCCAAGCTAAAACTGAACCCACATCAGGGGTCACTTTTTAGCCAAATAACACAAAGGCCTGTAAAGTGAACAACACTTCTCAAGAGGAACATACACCTCAGAAAAATTAAACACAGGGGACCAGAGGGTGGCATTTGTCCCTAATCAAAGCTAAGAAGGAGCAAACAGGAAAGAAAGAATGACTATATCCAGTTTAGGATTGACTAAGGAAGGACGTTGTTACACTGAGGGTATAGCAATTAATGTTACAGAGCAAAATGTGTATAAATGTTGTAATTAAAAATAAATTTGCTCTATAAACTTTCCCTTAAACCATAATAAATAAAAAAAGAAGAATTGACTGGGAAAATATTAGAAGGAAAACCAGGAATGGGCCATGATAATAAAAAAGGGGGAGTCTTAGAGATCTGGTCCCTGACTCACCTGTCTCATTACCTGTTACTTCCCCTCAAACTTTACACTCCAGGCATATCAAACTTCTAAGAACTCTCTAAATATGTAATATAATTTCCAAGTATTCACAAGGGCTGCTTCCTCTGCCTGATTTCTTCTCTATTTTAACCATATTGCTAACTCTTCTCCTTTAAAGTACCAGCTTCTATTTACAAGCTTTTTGCCAAATTCTCCAGACAAACCAGGGTCCCACTGCATTGGAGCATACCTCCATTATTAAATTGTCGTTTTCTGTTTAGCTTGTTTTCTCACAATATTTTAAGTGTTGTAAGAATAGTATCTATATGTTTCCACTTCTGTATTTCCAGGTACCTGGTTTGAAAAACTGGGATTATATGCTCTTTGGAAGGGTACAGATTTTGATGTACAACACACGTAGGCAGGAACTTCTCCTTTTGCTATTTACATGGCCATAAGTTCTTCTGGGAACCATTAGACCTTACTTTCCTTACTTTTAAAATGGAATACTTTAAAGGTAGCTCTGGATGCCTAGTAGTAAGAAACTGCACTGCAACCACAAAGGCATGTGGTTTGAATCCACCAGATGCTTCATGGGAGAAGGATGGGCAATCTCCTTCACATGATTTACTGCCTCTGAAAATCCACTGGAGAGTCAGGTATGGGTCATTTCTGACTGGACAGCAAACAACAACAACAACAAAAAAAATAGAGTAGATGAGAGAATTAACTGAGATAACACATGTAAAGAACTTGTTACAGAGCTTGGCATAAATTCTGACTCAATAAGTGTGTTATTATTTCAGATGGAGTTCAAAACATAGTTGAGTATCTGAATGGGCAGTAGCTTATACAAAGGAATCTGGCTGTGTGTGGATCATAACAAATTATGGCTAACATTGAGAAGAACGAGAATCTCAGAACACTTAAGCCTAGACCAAGAAGTAATAGAAGAGAATAAGGGAACATAGCGTATAGTTTTAAATCAGGAAAGGTGTGAGTCAGAGATGTATCCTATCTCCATACCTTTTCAATTCAATCTGCATGCTAAACAAATAATTTAAGAAGATGTGTTATATGAAGAAGATGTGACATCAGGACTGGAGGATGACTCACTAAGTCATAACTCATTAACCTGCATTTTGCAAATGACTTTGCTTACAAAAAGTGAAGAAGACTAGAAACACTCAATGCAGAAGATCAAAGACTACAGCTTTCAATGTCAACACAAGAAAACAAAAATCCTCACCACTAGGCCAATAGGTTTTCCCCATCGTGATAGAAGGAGAAAAGGCTGAAGTTGTCAGTAATGCCATTCTAGTTGTATTCACAATCAACACTCATGGTACTGACTGTGAAGAAATCAAATGACTACACCTATGTTTGTGGTGGCATTATTCACAATAGCAAAAAAAAAAAAAATAGAAACAACCCAAATGTCCATCAACAAACGAATAGACTAAGACTAAGGGAATATTATGCAGCATTAATTTCATAAAATATTGCATAACAGGGGAGCAGCTAGAGAGCATTATGCTGAGTCAGTCTCATAAGGACAACACTGCATAAGACAGTTATTGTAAAGATAGAAAGATAACTAGTGAGGTGAATATAAAAGTCCAAAGAGGGAAGGGTTGCTATGAGTAGTTATCATCTCAGAAGCATTTAACAAGAACATCTGAATGGTGCTCTGCAGTCCAGTTGGAAGTGTTTCTGGAAGAAAGGAAGAGTCAACAGAATCAAAAGTGCCAAATAATCCAATAAAATTATAACTGTAAGATTGCTAAAGTCTTAACTGAAGCATTTTCTCTGGGAGTTCTATTTTAGCCTAATGACAGGCTTAGCCGGTTCAATCTCTAAAACGACAGAGGATTCAAAATCTCTAAAAGAAAGCAAGCACCTTCTAGAGAGATCTTAGAGTGAACAATACTCTAAAATATGATCAAGGTCAGGATAATCCTTCCTTTGAAATAAGAATGAAGTAGGCAACAATGTGTGGAAATAAAAAATATTTAGAGGTATAAGTGTATTTCTGATTTTCTTTGTAATTGAAGGAAGTGGTGATAAAAGAATTATTCATGAATAAAATAGTTCGAATACTCAGACGAAAGATCAAGTTGGCTATACAACAATAATAGCTTTTTTTTTGGAAGGAAAAGTTGGCTTTATTTTTTTTTCTTCTTTTTTTTAAATAATTTTAAGGAACATTTACAAAGAATTTGGATTTCCATTCATTCATTGACAATACTAGCTTTTATGAGAGAGATAAGATTTTCTATGTTGGCAACCAAATCTCTCATTTAACCAGAAATCTGTCTCTTTTAGTCAACAGCTTCTTTTCTATGCTCAATATTTTAGATTTCTAAATGTGTATTCCTTATGTAGTTAATTATTCTTGTTTAAGTAAATTGTATGAGTACTTTTTACAAAACTATAAAATACTTGATAGCTATCTTGTACCTCAAGGTCAAGAAGACAAAGATTCTCACCACTGGACTGATAAGCAACATCATGATAAAGAAGAGACTGAAACTGTCAACAGTTCATCTTACTTGGATCCACAATTAATGCCCTTAGTACCAGCAGTCAGGTAATAAGGAGGCATATTGCACTGGAAAAGTCTGCAGTTAGGGACCTCTCAAATTGTTGAGGAGTAATGATGTCACTTTAAGAACTAAGGCTCATTTAATTCAGTCCATGGCCTTTCTGACCACTTGCTATATATATCTGGACAATGAATAGGGATGACAGAAGAATTGACACCTTTGAGGTGTGGTGTTTAAGAAGAGCACTGAACATCTCATGGACAGCCAAAAGACCAAACAAATATGTCTTGAAAAGGGTGCAGTCAGAGTGCTCTTTGGAGACAGAGATGATGAGGCTTCACCTCACATACTTTGGTCATGTTGTTAGGAGGGGATATTCTTTGGAGAGGGACATGATGCTCAGAAAGGCGGAAGGTCGGAGAAAGAGAGGAAGACATCGACTAGGTGGATTGACATGGTAACTGCTACAAAGGACTCTAATGTGTCAGCAAGTGTAAGGATGGCATAGGATAGGACAGGGGTCAGATATATTGTTCATAGGGTCTCTCTATGGGTTGTAGTTGACATGGGCACCTACAACAATAACAGTAACTTCTTTTTTTTTGAGGTGTGAACAGCTAACTTTATAAGAACAACTTCTTTGAAAACTATATAGATACTTGGTAACTACCTTGTATAGGTATTAATATTTTATATATTGATAGACTGACACAGTAATTGCAACAATAGACATAAGGAAGAGATTGTGAGTGTAACTCAGGCTCAGGCAAGGTTTCATTCTGTTGTATACAGAGTCAATATGACTTGGGGTTGACTACACTCATGACTTGGAGGTAGCTTTGCAGTAAGGAATTGCACTGCCAATCCAAATGTATGTAGTTAAAATTCATCAGTGGCTCTGTGGGAGAAAGATGGGCAATTTCCTCCCATGTGATTTATTGCCTTTGAAAAACCACTGTAGAATCAATTATGAGTCAGTTCCAATCTGACAGTACACAACAACAGTGCAAATTTAGAAAATAATAATTTTATTTTCTTTATTATGATTATGGAAATACTAGGTTCATGTATTTTGGTTAACTATCTATTATAGGATGCTTTGGTGATCTAGTGGCAAGAAGCTGTGCTGCAATCTCAAAGGCACATGGTTCGAGGCCACCAGCTGCTCTGCAGAAGGATGGGCAACCTCCTTCCATGAGTTTAACTAACTAAAAACCTACCAGAGGGGTGAGCTATGGGTCGGTTTTGACTCTATGGTACATAACAACTCTATTACTTCCCAAATAAGCTTACAGAATCTCAGGACTATCACACTATATACCTAACATTATATACCTAACTATATACCTAACATTCATACTTGTATGTTGTGCTTATAAATTGCCAGTATTCCAGTTATTGTGTTGAGGCAACAAATTGGTTAAGTCAGGCTAAATTCAGGCTCATAATTATTTGATCAGACTGAACTAAAAATAACTGGAGTAAAACTACCCTGTGAAATTAAGGTGACAGACTTTAAAAGATAAAATTCTATTTGTAAAGCCTCCAAGATTTCATTTCATAAGGCTTGTCTATGGTATCATGAGAAAAAAAGGTCAGACGAATCCATTTTATATTAGATTATAAACTGCAGAAAATTATGTGATCCTTCTTCATTGATGATTATAAGAGTTGAATAAAGGTTAACAGGTTTGAAAAATTGCATTTCCAAGGGTCTTTCAATACCAAGTAGATGGCAAACTACCATGCATTATAAAGAAACTGTTTGGATAAATACCTGTACATGAGAAAGGGTAGAAATTCAAGGAGATTTCTGATTGCATTGGCTTATATGATGGAAATTAATATTAAAAAGGACAAAACTACTCTCAGATCAGGTCAGATGCAACCGAAGGATGGTTGGCTAACTAACTGGAAATGAAGGAAATTACAAAGAAAGCATGTGACAATAGCCCAGCTCTTGATGTTTCGTCCAGTTTCTTCAAGGTGTGAGATTCCATTTTAAAGAAAAAATTATTATTATTATTATTATTATTATTATTATTAATTTTCATGAAAGTTTACAAAGACTTTGGATTTCCATTCATTCATTGTTGTACTTTTCTCCCTGTCCACCCTTCCCCCGCAGTTCACTCTCTTTTTTAAAAGTAATAGAAAAATTCTTATGTTGTAAAATGGGGCTGACATTGGGGTTGGGAGGATACTGAGACAGATGGGATAAATAATGTATGCTGCATTGAAACAGACGAGGCAGAGAACTGTTTAAAAGGGACATGTGATTAGGTATTATTGTCATGACAGGAGTCCAGAACGAAGGCTGCATAGAGGAGTGGACCTGGGGGAGGGATTGTATAACAATGAGAGATGCCATTTTTAATGAGCATGAACAAATTTTTTTCTGCATTCTGTTTTGCTGCTCGCTCTTCCGTCTCCCATCTCCTCAACCTGAGCAGATTCAATAATTCTATCTCTGGTCAAATATTACACAAAAGTGCCATTGTTCTGTATTGTGCCAAAAGGGCCCTGTTTTCAGACTGAACTATAACCAAGAATTAGCCTGAAAATTAAAATATCCATCCTATTATCTATGGCGCACTAAATGGCGATCACGGTCAAGTAAACATTTTCAGTTAGGTATTGCTGTTAGATCAAGTTGACTCCACCTCAAAGTGGCCCAGTGTATTTATTACCAAGCAATGCACTATCCAATCCTGTGCCATCCTCGTAATCTCTACTGTGCTAAAACACACTGCTGCAGTCACTATGTTAATCCATTTTGTCAACAGTCTTACTCCTTTTCATCACTGCATTAATTTACCTAGCATGTTTTTCTCCCGGGACTAAATCCTTTTGATAATATACTCAAGTTGAGAGACATAATAAGAAGTTATTTTTTATTATAATGGTTGGAGTTTTAACAGTATTAACAGAAGCAAAAATGATGAAAGTCATGATGATCAAAGATGATGGAAGTCAGATGATGAAAAGTTTATCTTAAACAAAATTTACTCATAATATCAGATAATAAGATTCAGTATACAAATAATAACGATTGTTCCCAGCTTCAGTTTGCTCGGTTCCACAGTCAACACTCTTGGCACCAGCAGCCAGGAAATAAAAAAAAAATGTATTGTGATGGGAAAGTTAGGGACCTCTCTAAAATACTCAAGAGCAATGGTGTCTCTCTGGAGACTAAGGTGCGCCTGATACAGGCCATGGTCTTTGCAATCACTTGTTATGCATCAGAGAATTGGACAATGACTAGGGAGGATAGAAGGAGAATTGACACCTTTGAGCTGTGGTGCTGGAGAAGAGTATTGAATGTACCATGGACTGCCAAGAAAACAAACAGATTCATCCTAGAGAGGGTTAAACCAGGCTACTCCTTGGAGACAAAGATTCTGGGGCTTCGTCTGACATATTTTGGACATGTTGTAAGGAGAGACAGGTCTTTGGAGAGGGACATCATGCTGGGTAGAGTAGAGGGACAGCGCAGGAGAAGACCCTCTATGAGGTGGATTGATTCAGTGACTGGAGTAATTAGGATGGGTGTGTCAAAGGCAGTGCTGTTGGTGCAGGATAGAGCAGGGTTTAGGGCTGTTTACATAGGGTCGCTATGAGTCGCAAACGATTCGACGACACATAACAACAACAACATACATAACAAGCCTGCTTGCTGGGACTTACGAAGACCTGAAGCACTTGCTGCAGAAGGTCAGGAACTACAGCCTTCCATATAGATTGAGGTTCAACATCAAGAAGACAAATATTCTCACCACTGGACCAATTGGCAGCATCATGATAGATGGTGAAGAGATCGAGATTTTTAACAGCTTTAGTTTGTTTGGTTCCACAATCAACACTCTTGTTAGCAGCCGCCAGCAAATAAAAAGATGAATTGCATTGGGAGAGTCTGCTGTCTGAGACCTCCTCAAAGTACTGAAGAACAACAATGTCAGTCTGGAGACTAATGCAAGCCTGATCCAGGCCTTGGTCTTTGCAGTTACTTACTATGTATTGGAAATCTGGACAATGACTAGAAACAAAAGAAGGAGAATTGATGCCTTTGAGCTGTGGTGTGTTGGAGAAGAGTGTTGACTATATCATGGACTGACAGGAGAACAAACAAGTTTATCCTAAAGAGAGGGACCAGTCCTTGGAAAGGGACATCATGCTTGGGAGGGTGGAGGGATGGCACAGGAGAAGACCCTCAATGAGATTGATTGATTCAGTGACTCGAGTAATGGGTGTAGGTGAGTCAGAGACGCTAAGATTGGCACAGGATAGAGGAAGGTTTAGGGCTGTTGTACAAAGGATCACTATGAGTCGCAGGCAACTCAACGGCACATCAACAACAACAACATACATGATAATGTTGTTTCTGACACATGGTGGCCTCTATTGTGATAGGATGAAATCTCTTGCTCTAGTCCCATGGCTCATTGCAGATTCATGGAGTCCTCATTGGCTAGTTTTTGGAAGTGATGACTGAGTCTTTCTTCCTAGTCAATATATATACAGCAATTTCCACTGCTATTTTTTGAGCGTCATATTGTTGTTAGTCTGATGTGTCAAATGTCTTAATGGCTGGTTACCCAGTGGGGACAGAGAATGGGGTGGAGCTCCCCGATTAAAACAAGCTTGGAAGGAGGAGTGGCATCCACTTCCGTAATAGCTTACCTCTGGAAACCCTATGAACCTGGAGAGAGGATGAAAGACACCCAAGCGTCGAGGACTCTCCTTCATAGGGTCGCTGTGAGTCACCTGTGACTCGATGGCACTTAACAACAACAAACATTGTTGTTAGTAGGTTGGTAGATGCCGTCAAGTCAACCTCCAACTCATAGCGACCTTATGAACAACAGATCTGAACCTTACCCTATCCTCACAATCTCTGATTTGCTTGAGCCCTTTGTTACAAGTCACTGTGTGTGTATCCACATAATTAAGAGTTTTACTCTCTTTATCTGACCCTCCACTTTCCTAGCAAGGTGTCTTTTGACAAGTACTGGCCTTTCTGACAACATGTCCAAAGAATGTTGAGACAGTGTCACTATCCTTGCCTCTAAGGAGCATAATGTCGTTGTTATATACTGTTAAGTTAGAACCCACTAATATAGTTGACCCTCCAACAAGTTTTCAGAGGCAATAAAAGGCATAGGAGGAGATGGTTCATCTTTCTCTCATAGAACAAATGGTGAATTCAAACCATGTGCCTTTGTGATTGCAATGTAGGTCACCGGTTGTGTACGGTTAAGTCTATACCATTGAGCAGGTCACCAGGGGTCCCTCTAAAGAGTATGTTGTTATTCTCATGTGCCAAGGGGTTGGAACCGACCTACAGTTGATCCTTTATTGGGTTTTCAGATGCAGTCATTTGCATGGAAGGAGATGGCTCACCTTCTCCTGCAAAGCAGCTGGTGGATTTGAACTGTGTACCTCAGATTCTTAGTATTAGGCTACAAGAGACATATAAATTTCCACTGATAGACAGGTAGTGGTTCCTCATTAAATGTGCTGGCCAGGAATCAAAAGCTCTCTCACATGGAACTTGAGAATTCTACAGCAGAATCACCACTGCTCCCAAAGGGCTACTAATAACACTGAGTCTAAAATGAGGACATTGTCAATCAAAGGATAAATATTGTTGAGAAGGAACAATCTGAGATTAAGAAAATGATCAGGCTGGGTCGGGAAGAAAGGAAATACACAGAGGACTGTAGATATTTTCTTGTGAAAAGGTCAGAATTTCTTATTAAAACCTCACTAGATAATATTAATATATAAGCTCTGGTGGCCTAGTGGCAAGAAGCTGTGCTGCAACCCCAAAAGTACATGATTCGAATTTTCTCCAGTGCAACTATTTGCTTCTAAAACCCTGCCAGAGGATCAGCTATGGGTTGGTTCTGACACAATGGTACAAACAACAACAACAATAGGTAATATTAATAATTGATAACATTTAAATTACTCTTTAAATGCTTGTGATTCTCTTTTTCTATTGTGAGCTCTGCTACCCTATACTCGTTTTTTAATACTGTCATATAATCCTGGATTAAAGAATTTCTTTCAAGTATTGTTATCTAGTCTAACACCTGGATATTAGTCAAGATTCTAGTGTACAAATGGGCAAAACCAGATAAGCAATATTCATGACAATGTCCTTTGTTATCTGAGTATATTGTCTACAAGTTACACTTGGAGTTACACTTGCAAAAGGAGCTTAGCAAGAACTATGATCCAAAATCTATTGCTTTAACCTTTGAAGAAATAAATGATTCCTTCAAGTAAATCCCCTACCTTGTCAGTCAGAGCTTCAGAATTTCTATTATGGGAAGTGGTCTGAACGGAAGACAGGAGATTTTAAGGAGTGTAGCATGAAGCTACACCTGAAAGACAAATGTACTGGTTTTTCTTAGCATTGTTGTTTGCTGTTGAGTTAGCTGACCTTTCAGGTTTTCAGAGGCAATATTGCCTATTCCCATCCTTCTCCAAGGTAATACATACCACAAATTGGGTGAGAACTGCAGAATCTTCTGACAATACTTTTATTTACATTTTTACATAATATTGTGAAAATCAGACTTGGATATGTATAGCTGGGGTTACTTTTAACTGGGGCTAGTGGTGGATAATGAAGTGAATTGCTTGCAGCTATATTCATTCTACAGTAAACTGAAGACTTTCTATCATGTAACCCCAATTTATCCTTCCAGTTTTATCTTACAGTAATCACTCCTTGGCCTCTACCCTGTAGACACGCTTTGGGATTGATTTACCAGTCATTGTGACTACCCTTTCATATATTTCCATCTCTATATGTGATTCCTCATTCTGTTTCCTCTGAATCTACAATGTTCATTATCTAATATCTAGTTATCAAAATGAAAAGCATTTTTTAATATCTAATTCAAATTTTAACTGTGTCACTAAACCTAATAAAAGTTCTCCCAACCAAAATTAAGTGATTGTGGGTTTGTTTTTCTCCCCCCCTCTGTTCTACCATGGTACTTAGGGAGCCAGGTGGTGCAATGGTTAAGTGCTTGGCCACTCACTAACTGAAAAGTTAGTAGTTCAAACTCACTGGACATACCAAGGAATAAATGTGTAGAATTTAATTTCCTTAAATGGACTACAATCTGGGAAATTCTATGGGGCTAAGTCTGCTCTGCTCATAGTAGACAGAACTATGAGTAGCGCGTTCATGGGCTCACTAAGAGTACAAATTGGCTCAACATCAACAGGTTTTACTAAGGTATTTTTATTCTATTACTGTACTTAGTAAATGATAGTATAATAAAGGCTATTCAGCCCTCAATTTAATCTTCTATAAAGTAACTAGATTATTTTTAAAAAATTTATTAATTTTAATGACCATTTACAGATATATTGGATTTCCATTCACTCATTGTTGCACTTTTCTCCCTGCACTGCCCTCCCCTCCTCCCCCTCCCCACCCTAGTTCACTCCTCTCTTTGAAAAGTAAAAGAAAAATTCTTTCTTTGGTATACAATCCCCCCACACCCCTCCCACTACGCCAAGTACACTCCACTATGCAACCTTAATTCTGGACTCTTGTGATAACCATAATACCCTATAATATATGGCTTTTAAATTATTCTCTCACTCAACTGTTTCAATGCAGTATATATAATTTATCTAGTTTTTCTCAGTCATACCCCAACCCTGATGTCAGTCTCAGTCTACAACAGTGGCACTATGCAGTATTTGTTCTTTTGTGACTGAGATATTTCACTCAGCATAATGTTCTCCAGGGTCACCTATTTTGAATAATATTTCATGAGTTCCTTGGTTTTCAATGCAGCGTAGTATTCCATTGTATGAATATACCACAACTTCCCTATGCATCCATTTGTTGATGGGCACCTGGGTTGTTTCCAACTCCTTGCTACTGTGAACAAAGCTGCGATAAACATGGGTGTGCATATATCTGCTTGGATGTCAGTTACGGTCTCTTTAGGGTATATTCCCAGTATTTGAATTGCTGGGTCAAATTGTATCTCTATTTGCAACTGTTTGAGAAAGTGCCACACCACTTTCCACAGTGGTTGCACCATTTTATACTCCCACCAACAGTGAATATAGGTTCCAGTTTGTCCACAACTTCGCTAGCATTTGTTGCCTGCTATTCTGTTAAATTTTGCTATTCTGCATGGGGTGAGATGATCTCTCCTAGCTGTTTCAATTTGCATCTCTCTTAGAGCTAGGTATTTTGAACATTTCTTCATGTGCTTGTTGGCCATCTGAATGTCTTCTTTGGTGAAGTGTCTGTTCATATCCTGTGTCCATTTTTCAATTGGATTATTTACCTTTATCTTGTTGTGGTGAAGTAACTAGATTCTTAAGTGCAGAGATTGACTGAAAAGAATATATAATCAGACACTATATATAATACAATTAACAATCTTAAACAGATATGCATTATGAGATGAAACATGGAAGGAGAATAAATATATTTAAATGAGAGAATGAAAAAACAAATTTCTCTGAATTTTAACATATCCTGGCTTCTTTTTTAAAAAAAATTAAATTTTATTAGTTTTAATGAACATTTACAGAGATTTTGGGTTTTCATTCATTCATTGTTGCACTGTTTTCTCCACCCTAATCCCCAATTCGTTCTTCTTGTCCCCCTGCCCATGTCTGTTTTGATTGTCCAATTGCCACAGTGCTTGTCAAAGCCAGTTCTGATTAATCTCCTTTGTCAGTGTGTCCCTTGCCATTCCCTATCATTCCTCCCTGAGAGAGACTTCACCCTGATTCATAAGGAAAAGGGGATGACGTATTCTCTTAGCTACTTCCTGTTGAAAAGGGACGCTGTGGGTTTCAGGGTGAAGGTCTTCTCTCACTACTTTAAAGGGCCCCTTTGGCAGTAGGAAACACATAGACTATTATGGAGATTGATTTTGGAATTTAGATGCACTGTTATCAATTGTGCTTAGCCGTACATGTTCTATCCTTGAAGATGTATCATGGAAGTGTTGCAGCCTAGAAGATACAAATTTAACTAACAAGTTAAAAGTGCATGAGTCAAAAATTGAAAAGCAATAATATTCTGAGGAGAGGTTCTAATAGTGGCACAAATCAAGTTACAGAGGTAAGGTGGTTCCATTGCCATCCTTACTCTAACTTAATTCTTTTTTTAATTTAAATTTGTTATTAATTTCAGTGAAAATTTACAGAGGCTTTGGATTTCCATTCATTCATTGTTGTAGATTTGTCCCCTCTCAAGGCTCCCCCCCACCAGACATTACCCTCTTGGAAAAGTAAAAGATTCTTTCATTATTTTACAAACCCTCCCCCAGGTCCACTCCACCCTGTAGCCATCGCTCTAGACTCCTGTCATGACAGAAATACCCAATCACATATCTCTTTTAAACTCTCCCTTCTCTGTTTCAGAGCAGCATACATTATTGAACCCATCTTACTCAGTCTCTCCCCAACCCCAAGGACAACCCCATTCTACAACAGTGGCAACATTTGTCCCTTTGTGACTGGGACATTTCACTCAGCATAATGTTCTCCAGAGTCGACCATTTTGAGTATTATTGCATGAGTTCCTTGTTTTTTAATGCAGCATAGTATTCCATTGTGCGAATATACCACAGCTTCTCTAGCCATTCGTTTGTTGATGGGCACTTAGGTTGTTTCCAACTCCTTGCTATTGTGAACAAAGCTGCAATAAACATGGGAGTGCATATATCTGCTTGGATGTCAGTTATGGTCTCTTCAGGGTATATTCCCAGTAGTGGAATTGCGGGGTCAAATGGTATCTCAATTTGCAATTTTTTGAGAAAGTGCTATACCACTTTCCACAGGGGTTGCACCATTTTACACTCCCACCAACAGTGAATAAGGGTTTCCTGGCTTCTTTTTAAATAAGCCATAACTTATATAATCATAACTTAATTTTTGAGAAGTTTTAGGAGCCTACCTCTAAAAATTACCATGAAAGAATAATTCTAGCGCATCTGAAATTTTAAATTTGTTTTTTCTTTAAATGCTGTCTTATACAATGTCCAAGTGGATATGCCAAATAATGGTTAAAATGGAAAATGTGATACATTGCTTTAGTTTTGTTTGAAACTTGAAGTTCCCTAGGTGAAAGAGCAAATGGCTGCAATAAAGGCCTGATTAAAACTGTCAGTATTTCATGAACAAGTGATTTTTACACTTGGCAAATCTATGAATGTATCTAATACCTACAATATAGATAATCTGCTTCTCAAGTTGTTACAAATAATAGTCATAAGTGATTGCAAATATAAAAAAAGGAGGAAACTTGAAAAGTGAACAGAAATTGCACTTAAAATACGATTAGTTTAATAACCACTTAAAGAACTCAGTTAAATCAAGGAAAGTTTTCAGCAATAGTACACACCATGTGATATGTCACAAGTTTTTTTTTTTATTATTATTAAATTTTATTAGTTTTAATGAACATTTACAGAGATTTGGGATTTTCATTCATTCATTGCTGCACTGTTTTCTTCACCCTCCTCCCCAGTTCGTTCTTCTTTCCCCCCTCCCGAATGTCTGTTTTAATTGTCCAATTGTCCAATGGCCATAGTGCTTGTCAAAGCCAGTTCTGATTAATCTCCTTTGTCAGTGTGTCCTTTGCCATTCCCTATCGGTCCTCCCTGAGAGAGACTTCACCCTGATTCGTAAGGAAAAGGGGATGGCGTATTCTCTTAGCTAAGATTTTTGAGTGCTACTTTCCTAATACATTGACAGGTAAGCGTGTATCAACTGAATGTGAAAGAAATTTTAAAGAATGTGCAAAATATAATGCTTGATTGCCAATTGTATACCTAAGGCCAAAATTAATTCAAGTTTTTACTCAAGATTTTCCACTTTATTCATTATAGCACTCAAAAGCAAAAGGATGGTTAAAAAGGAAAAAAAAAGAAGATGCTGATTTAGCAGTTTTATACCTGAGAATTGATCCATTAGCATTTGTGCCTAAAAGGTGATATATACTCACATGTTCTTAAGATAAATATACAAGGATATTCCAGAAAAATTCCGGAAACAAGCTCAGGGTTCATTAATAAAGAAGCAGTGAAAAAAAAAATAAAGAAGCAGTGAAATACATTGCAGTGTTTACATATGACAAAATACATGTTTATAAAATATTATGTGTATATGCAAAAACAAGTTTGTTCTGAAAGAAGTGCAGGAAGGGTGCTCCTTAGAGGTAAAGATCCTTTCGGTATGTTGTCAGGAGAGGCCAGTGCATGAAAAAGGGCAACATGTTTGGAAAAGTAGAAGTTTAGGGAAGGAGAGGAAGAAATTTAAGGATAAATGCGAATTAATGTAGTGTCTGCAACAATAGATTTAAGCACAGCAGAAATTGTGAGGATAATCCAGGCTGTGCCAAGGTTTCAATCTGTTGAATTTAGTGCCACTGTAAGTCAGAGTTGATTACACAGCACGTAACAATAATAATAGGGAGTTCTGGTGGCTTAGTGGTAAGAAATTGTACTGCCAATGCAAAGGCACACTGTTCGAATCCACCAGCTGCTTTGTGGAAGAGAAAGGGGCAGTTTCCTCCAGTGCCAATTACTGCCTCCAAAAAGGAGGTTCAGCTATGGTCAGTTCAGATTTGTTCAGAATAAGAAAGGAAGACCCTGTCCAAGATGGATGGGCACAGGGTCTGTGACAACAGAGTCAAGTGTGTCAGAGATGGTAAGGCTGGCTCAGGTAGAGCAAGGCTCAGAGCCATTGCTGATAGGTTCACTATGAGTAAAAGACAACTCCATGGCACTTAACAACAAAAGACATTAAGCAATGCATTCTGTTGTTGTTATGTGTCGTCAAGTCCCTGTGACTCATAGTGACCCTATGTACAACAGCTCTGAACTCTGCTCTATCTTGAGCCAATTTCATTGTCTCTGACACACCTATCCCTATTCACTGAGTCACTGTTCATTCAGATTCTTCCACTCTTGTGCTGCCCCTTCACCCTTCCAAGCATGATATCCCAAGGACCAGTCCCTCCTTGCAATATAACAAAGTATCTCAGATGGAGTTTCAAAATCCTTGCCTCCAATAAGCAGCTTGGCTTCACCCTCTCCAGGATGGACCTATTTGTTCTCTTAGCAGTCTTTGGTATATTCAATACGCTTGTCCAGCACTACAGCTAAAAGGCATTGATTTTTTCATCTATCATCCTTTGTCTTTGTGCAGCTCTCTGGTGCATAGCGATATGCATTCTGGTGTTCATTTATTAATGTATCTTTGACTGCATGTTTGGTGATTTCAGACTGCAAAAGTTGGTAGAATTCCTCAATTTCCTTATCTTTGGTGTGAGCTGTGGGTATGTCTATTTGAATAGTATTCTTATTAACATGATGTGTCAAATGCGTTAATGGCTGGTTACCCAATGCGGACTGAGAGTGGGGTGGAGCTCCCCAATTAAAACAAGCTTGGAAGGAGGAGTGGCATCCAATTCCATAATAGCTTGCCTCCAGAAACCCTATGAACCTGGAGAGAGGATGAAAGGCACCCAGGCATCGAGGACTCTCCTTCACAGGGTTGCTATGAGTCGCCTGCGACTCGACGGCACTTAACAACAACAACAACAACAACAATTCTTATTAACCAGTCTTCCTTGTATATGTGTGTATAGTATTCTCTCACAAAGCATTGTACTTCATGATAGGTCTTAGAATGGGCTTTTTTAGCTATGAATGCAGCACATTCCTCTTTAGCTTTTCTTTCTTGGCATAGCACATCATGTTGTTGTTATTGTTAAGTGTCATCGAGTCACCTATCATTTTGACCCTATGAATAATAGCTCTGAATTCTTCTATCCTGAGCCAGTATCACTATCTGACACACCCCATTATCACAGTTACTACGTCCATCCATCTCATCCGGGGTCTTTCCTTCCTGCGTTGTTCCTTCACCCTTTCAAGCGTGATATCCATCTCCAAGGACTGGTCCCTCCTGGCCACATGCCCAAAGTATGTGAGACAGAGCTCCAAAATCTGTGCCTCCAAGGATCATCCTGGTTTAACTGTTCAATTCTTCTGTCAACCCCATTCACTTGCTTTAATACATCATAAGATTGTTCAATTTAAAGTGTCTCATTTCAAGCCATCTCAGCTCATTAGTTACTAGAATATCTACCTTTAGTCATTCTATTTCAATTTTTTTACAACGTCCAGTGTTCTATGTTCATACTTTGTACATTCTGCATTACAATTATTAGTGAATGTTGGCAGATGTTTCTCTGTATTTTTTAGTGACTTCCCATCTGGGCTCTACCTCTAATACTATAACTACTTATGTTCCTCCATTGTTCATATGGTTTTCAAAGGTCTGTTACTTCAGAAGTGGATGTCCAATCCTACTTCCTAATCTGGGAGCTCTGCTGAAACCTACCCATCTAGGTGACTCTACTCACATTTAAAACATCAGTGGCATAAAGTATAAGCTATGAAATAAGTTATTAGGCACCATTGAATCAAGTACAACTCTTAGTGACACTAGGAGCAACAGATCTGAACTTGTCCTACCCTATGCCACCCGCACAATCTCTGACACACACAAGCCCATTGCTTCAGTTACTGTGTCAGTCCACCTGGTGGAGGGTCTACCTCTCCTTTGCCTTATATCCACCTTTTCATGGATGGTATTCTTCTCCAATGAATAGCCTCTTCTAACAACATGGCCAAAGTATGTGAGATGAAGTTTCACCACCCCTGCCTCCAAGGAGCACTCTGGTTGTATCTTCTCCAAGACATAACTGTTTGTTCTTTTGGAAGTTCATGGCACATTCAATACTCATCTAAAAAACCACAAAGGGGTTAATTCTTCTTCTGTTATCCTTATTCATTGTCCAAATATCAGATGTGTAACAAGTGATTGAAAAGAGCGTGACCTGAATAAGGTACAACTTAGTCCTCAAACTAACATCATTGTTTCTCAATAACTTGGAAAAGTCCCTGGCAAAAGACCTTCAAAGTGCAATACAACTCCTGATCTACAGATTGCTGGAACCAAGGGTATTGATTGTGCATCCAAGTAACATGAAGTAATTGATGTTTCAATCTTTTCTCCATCTATCATGATGTTCAGATCTGTTGTTCATAAGGGTTGTATTTGACTCTATGGCACCTATCTGCAACAATCATGATATTTTCTATTAGTTCAGTAGTAAAAACTTCTGTTTTCTTGACATTGAAATGCAACCCATATTGAAAGCTGCAATATTTGATCTTCTGAAACAAGTGTTTACTCACTGCAGAAGATCTTCACTTTCATCAAACAAGGTGTGTCATCCGCATAGTGAAAGTCATTCATGAGTCTTCCTCTGATCCTGATACCACATTCTCCTTCGTAGAATCCAGCTTCTTGAGTAATTTGCTCAGCATACAGATGAATAGGTATGAAAAAAAGATACAACTCTGACACACCCTTTTTTTATTTTTTAACCATGTAGAACCTTGCTCTGTTCGCACAACACTTCTGTTGAGTGCTCTCTGGTGGCCAAGTGGTAAGGCAACCTAAAAGCACACAGTTCAAATCCACCAGTTGCTCCATAGAAGAAAGATGGGTAATTTCCTTCCATGTGATTAACTACCTCTAAAAACCCACTGGAGGGAGTTTTGGTGGCCTAGTGGCAAGAAGCCACACTGCAATCCCTAAGAAACATGGTTCAAGTTCACCAGCTGCTCCCTGGGAGAAGGATGGACAATCTCCTCCCATGCAATCAACTGCCTCTGAAAACCTGCCAGAGGCTCAGCTATAGGTCAGTTCCTACTCGATGGTACACACAACAACAAAAAAAATTAGCTCATGACCAGTTATATAACATGCAATAAAAGAATAATTTAGAGAGAAAAAACCCACTGGAGGGTCAGCTATGAGTTAATCTTCTAGGTAAAATAAGTATTAACATGCAAATTACTCCCACAATTCAGTCAGATAAGGATTGTACCTCTAGTTGTTGTTGTTTGGTGCTGTCGAGTCGTAGACGACTCATAGCGACCCTATGAACAAAAGGCCTGAGCACTGTTCATACATAGAGTTTCCGGAGGCAAGCCATTTCAGAAGTGGATGCCGCTCCTGCTTCCAGGCTTGTCTTAGTCAGGAAGCTCCAGCCAACACTGTCCACCATGGGTGCCCATTATCATGATTGGCACATCACTGTCACAGTCTTTAACACCACAGCAACCACAAGTTACCTCTGTACAGCAACACACAGATCAGTGCTATACCACCTAGAAGGATGTTTGACAGGAAAACAATTTGAACCTGGCCCAGGGCCGCAGATGAAAATCACCCCTCCTTCGGGTTGGTAGCATAACTTCCTTTCCACTAGGCCAACGTAGCTCTCTCTTTGTCATTGTACCTCTAGTAGCAAACCATAAAAACAATCATGCATACAAATATCACAGTCCAGGTCAGCCCTTTATGGTCATGCCTGAGAAGGCACATCAGGAGGGCCTCAAGCACTGGTTCCTCTTCTGGGACTTCTGGCAGAGAGTCTGGAAGGCCTGGTGGCTGCAGTATGGGAACCCAGGAAAGGTCCAGTGGTGCTGGCTCCTACTCTTCCTCTGAGGAACTTGGGACCAAGAAGTCTGTATGCCAGCAGCAGCAACAGGCAGGCCTGGAAGGGCCTGGTGGCACTGGTTCCTACTCCTCTAGAGCTTTGGATCTATAATAAATACCCTTGGAACTAGCAGTCAGGAGATAAGAAGATGTACAACATTGGGAAATTATTGTCAGAAGGGACCTCTCTATAGTCTTAAATAGCAAGCCATGGTTTTTCCAATTACCTGCTATACATCTGAGAGCTAAACAACAAGGATTACAGAAAAAGAATAATTGTCATTGAGTTGTGATGTTGGAGAACAGTACTGAATATCCTGCGGACTGCAGAAAGAACAAAAAGATGTGCCTTAGAGAAGGTGTAAGCGGCATGCTCCTTGGGGGGCAAGGATGGTGAGGATTCACATCTCCCATTCTTTGGGCTAAGTTAAGCTATTCCTTGGAGAGACACATTATGCTTGAAAATGTCAGTAAGAGGAAGACCCTCAGCAAGATGGATTGATACAGTGATGACTGTGGCTCAGTGTGTTGGGGATGGCACAAGATTAGACAAGGTTTAGATCTATTGCTCACAGGGTCATTATGAGTTAAACATAACTTGATAACACCTCACTACAACTGGCATTAAGCAAGGTTTGATGCACTGAACACTTGTGATCACAGAACAGATGAGCTACAGTATGATATCAAAGTTTCTTCATCCATGAAAAAAGCAAAAGTTATTGTAAAAACAGGGGAGAAATAAAAGATCAAAATAGATGTCAGAAGAGACTCTGAAACTTGCACAAGAATGTCAGGCCAAAACACAGGGAAGAATCACCAAATGTGGTATCAAGGGTTTATTGTTTAAAAATGGCTTTCCTTTGAGTTTAACGTTGCCATGTGGATAGGTGGGAAAATGTGAATAGAGTGTGTTAACCTATCCACAAAGTATTGGCTATTCTCACCATTAAAGTGAGCAAACGCAGTGGCAGATTGGGAGTCCTTCTGGGCCAGAGATTCTTACACCAAACAGACCAGGGCCTAGAGGAGAAGTAGCTACAGCAGCCAGCAGCAGAGAA
Source organism: Elephantulus edwardii (assembly GCF_000299155.1). Classification (NCBI taxonomy): domain Eukaryota; kingdom Metazoa; phylum Chordata; class Mammalia; order Macroscelidea; family Macroscelididae; genus Elephantulus; species Elephantulus edwardii. The sequence continues at coordinate 18,534,402 of NW_006399762.1, forward strand.
CCAGTGGCATGACATGAAATGGAACTGACCTTGGGACGGAACTGTTAGGCCAAAGAACCTGAGTGCAGAGCCTTTTGCCCAAGTCTGTGGAAGGGTTAAGCGGGGAGAGCCATAACTGGCAGGAAGGATGAAGAGCCTAAAGCTGTGAAGGTTGAGGTGTCAGTGAGCATATTTCAGAAGGTGTCCTGACAGAATGATTATATTCTATTACTAACCTGAATTATAGCTTTTTTTACTTCCTTATATGGTTCTGTGTGGCCTGTGAGCTATTGCAAGTGATTCTGGACCCAGTAAAGCAGTAAGATTTGTGTTAGGATGTATAGGAAAAAGGTGCAGGAGTGTGGGGGACATGTCAGATCTCATGGGAATTGGATTTACGTTGTGAGTGCTGTTGATAGGAACAGTTTTCCACTGCGGAGTGAGCAGAGGTCAGATATGGCTATTCCCATGTAGCCCTTAACTCTTTTCACACCAAAATAAAAGAGATAAACAGAAGAATTTAAAGAGCAGCACAGAAGACAAAGCTAAGTAATCTGAAGGGACATTCAAAGAGCAGGAGCTGGAAAATAAAAAAGAACTCACTCAGCATTTCCAAGTTGAAAGACATGAAAAGAGACTTTAAGCCTTGAGTTGTAACACTGAAAGATGCCTTGGGCAAAATCCTAAACGATCAAGGAAGCATTTAAAAAAAATGTTGGAAGGAATACACTGCACAAATAAGAACTGGCTGACACAGAACCATTTTAGGAAGTAGTGTATGATCAAAAACCAATGATGATTAAAAAGAAGTAAAGCTGCATTGAAAGCATTAGCAAAAAGGAAAGTCCCAGGAATTAATGGGATATCACATGATATGTTTCAACTAGCAAATGCAGCCCCAGACATGCTTACCCAACTATGCCAAGGAGTCTGGAGGGCAGTTACCTAACCAACCAATTGGAAGAGAGTCCTTTTCAAAAAGGTGATACACCAGAATGTGAAAAGTATTGAATGATATCATTAATATCAGATGCAAGTAAAATCTTGAGGAATATTTCTTTTTAAGCGCTAGAACTGTGTAGTAATAGAGAACTGCCAGAAATTCAGGCTGGATTTAGAAGAAGCCAAGCAGCAGCAACATCACTGCTGATGTTAGATCTTTCTTGGCTGAAAGTAGAGAATACTAGAAGGCTGTCTATTTGTGTTTTATTGATCATGTAAAAGCTTTTGACTGTGTGGATCATAACACATGGCTAACTTTGAGAAGAATGGGAATTCTTCAACACTTGATTGAGCTCTTGTGAAATCTATACCTAGGCCAAGAAGATGTCATCCAACAAAGCAAGGGAAAACTATATGGTTTAAAATCAAGAAAAATTTGTGTTTGGACTGTATCCTTTTCCCATATCTAGTCAAGTCAATATGCAGAATAAATAATTCCAGACACTGGATTATATGAAGAATGTGACATCAGGTTTGGAGGAAGACTCATCAACAACTTGTGTTAAGCAGATGACACAACCTTGCTTGCTGAAAATGAGGGAAACTTGAAATATGTGCTGTAGAATATCAAAGGCTACAATATGGATTACACCTAAGCATCAAAGAAACGAATATCCTCACTAATGGGCCAATAGACAACACCATGATAGATGGAGAAGGAGAGAAATTGTCAATGATTTCATCTTGCATGGATCCATAACCAACACCATTGGCACAAGGAGCCAGGAAATCAAAAGACATATTCTATTGGCAAAGTCAGCTGTCAGAGACCTCTCCAAAGTGCTAAAGAGCAATGATGAGAGTTTAAAGACTAAGAAGCACCTGATTCAAACCATAATCTTTTCAATTACTTTCTATGCATTTGAAAGTTGGGAAGTGAGTAAGTAAGACAGAAGAATCGATTGATGCCTTTGAAATTTGGTTTTGGAAAACAGTTCTGGATATCCAAGGGACTACAAAAAGGACAAACAAATATATGTCTTGGAAAAGTGTAGCCAAGGTACTCCTTAGAGTCAGGGATAGCGAACCTTGGTCTCACATACTTTGAGCATGTTATTAGGATGGGCCAATCCTTGGAAAGGACATTATGCTTGGAAAGGCAGAGTCAGTGAAGGAAGGGAATACCTTCAAAGAGATGGATTGACACAGAGACTCTAACAGTGGACTCCAGTAGGTGGCACAGGATAGGGCAGGGCTTGAATTTATTGTTGATTGGGTACCGATGAGTCAAAGTCAACTGAAAAGCACTTAACAACAGCAACAGCCAGTCAGCAGAGAGAGTCCTTCAGGAATTATGCTGCTAAACCACAGGTTTTACCTTTCTGGTGCCTTGAATCCCTCAACAGCTCTGCAGGGAAAAGTTAGATAATCTGGTCCCGTATGATTTACAGTCTGGGAAATTCAGTGAAAGATCAGCTATGAGTGGAGTCCAAGAGGCATTACACAAGGGGGACTGGTGGTACCACGATTAAAGTATTCACAGCTAAAGGAAAGTTAGCTGTTTCAACACTGTCCGTACATTCCCCGAGTCAGCGGTGAGAGGATTTTACTACCACGGGATCAGTATGAGAAAATGTTTCAGGGAGATGGAACAATTTTGCTTCTGGATTGTGGTGCTAGTTTTTGTCAATTTAGGAGACAGTGAGGTCAGTGCCAAATGGGAACACAGAGGTCACGAGGGAGCTCCTGGACAGTGAGAGTGGCACAAGAAGGTCAGAGGTCACCAGGGGCAGATTGTAAGGGGATCTTCCTCACTCACCCAGCAGGATTTTCTTCACGAATGCCTGAGGCAAAGAGTGGTCATGCTCTTTCTAGGAGACCTCACTATAATTCTGTCCCCATTCAGGCTCTGCGTGAAGAACACCAATATAACCAACCAGGCTCACATAACTCTACTACAACCAGGCCTCTACCCAATGCTTCCCTGAGATAACTGGGAATTTGACCAATATGCAAATGTGACCCCTAGGACCTCCCAGGGCCACAGTTTGTAAGGGCTGGAAAAACTGAGTTCTTATGCTAATAAGAAACAGGGTTTTCCCTTACAGTCTCCAATTAAAAAAAAAAAAAGTGAAAGAAAATAAAAAAATATTTTACTGCATGTCAATAAAACAAATTTCAAAGCTATATTGAAAACAAATTTAAAATCTAAATATCATCACAGGATGTATTGACATATTGTCACTTCTTCCTGTTCCTTTGCTGTCCCTGTCACTAAATTATCCTCCCCTATAACTCTTAATACTTTGCATAACATCAAAATGTGAAATATAAATCCACCAGATGCTCTGCTGGAGAAGGAGGGACAATCTCCTCCTGTATAAGTCAGATCGAATTTGATAGTACACACACACACAAATAATAATTTTTTTAAAAAAGTAAAATATAACTTACTTTGAAAAACAGAAACAAAGTATGGCATTAATATTAAAGACAAGTGAAAATATAAATCTAACTTTTTGTGTGTGCATGATTGCTCAAGAAGAGTCTTTATTAGCTCAACTCTCCTCAGAATTCTTTTGCTCAGGACCCTCATGATACTATCAGGAATCACAGGAGATCTTGGGAAAAGGAAAAGCTAAGAGATGGCCTTAGTCTCTCCTCTCACCAGCCACGATGCTAGAAAGATGCTGCTTTTGAAAATACAGATTGTTGTGTTGTTGTTAAGTGCCTTCGAGTCATGTTGTTGATATGTGCCGTTGAGTTGTTTGCGACTCACAGCAAGCCTATGTACAACAGCCCTAAACCCTGCTCTATCCTGTGCCAATCGCATGGCCTCTGACACACCCATCCTAATTACTCCAGCCACTGAATCAATCCACCTCATAGAGAGCCTTCCCCTCCTGCGCTGTCCCTCCACCCTCCCAAGAATGATGTCCTTCTCCAAGGACCGGTCTCTCCTCACAACATGTCCAAAGTATGTTAGACTGAGCCTCAGAATCCTTGCCTCCACCCGGTTTAACCCTTTCCAGGACAAATCTGTCTGTTTTCCTGGCAGTCCATGGTTTACTCAGTACTCTTCTCCAGCACCAAAGCTCAAAGGCATCAA
>NW_006399762.1:18538831-18541482 GCF_000299155.1 Elephantulus edwardii
CTGACACCACACTTCTCCTCATAATGACCCGATCTACGAACAAAAGACTTGAAAACATATATAACTTTCATCATTTTTCCATGTTCATAGAGTTTCCGGAGGCAAGCTATTTCGAAAGTGGATCCAACTTCTGTTTCCAAGCTTGTTTTTTCATCGGGGAGCTCCACCAAACACTGTCCAGCAAGGGTAACCATTCTCGTATTTGACACGTCAGTGTCACAGTGTTTAGCTTCACAGCAACCATGAGTTACCTCTGCACAGCAAATGGACAGACCAGTGCTATACCACTTAGAATAATGTTTGACTAAAAACAATCAAACCAGGCCTGGAGGCCGCAGATTAAAATCACCTGCCTTTGGCTTGTTAACATACCTTTCTATCCACTAGGCCAACAGAGCTTTCTCTATGTTGCTGTTGTTAAGTGGGGTCAAGTTGTAGAAGACTCATAGTGACCTCATGAATGAAAGGCCTGAACACTTGTATAATTTTTATCGTTTCTCCACATTCATATAGTTTCCAGAGGCAAGCTATTTTGGAAGTGGATGCCACTTCTGCTTTCAAGCTTGTTCTAAAACACAAAACTGAGAATGAAATTCTGATAATTCTTACTGGTTGCACTAGAATAATAAGAACTCTTTCAATGATGTTGTAAATTCTGTAGTTAAATTCTCGAGTCCTCAAAGGAAAATTTCATGAGAATGGATATAGGTAACCTGGGAATAGTAAGGACTGGAGCTTCCAAAATGTTCAAAATTTAGGAAGACAGTAAATGATAATGATTGATCAGATTTTGAATTTTCGGTTTGTTTAGTATTTTATTATCTTTTAGATCAAAGTTTACACAGTGAAAGAAGTTTCCACTTAATAACATACTACATGTGATGGACTCACATATGCTTTTCAGTAGACATATATGCATATACTTCTACCTAATAAATTTTTTTTAAATTATTGTCGTTGCAAAGGAGCTCTGATCACCTGTTGGTAAGGAATTGCCCTGCCAAAACTAAAGCAGCTATTCTGCGGGAGAAAGGTTTACAGCCTCTGAAAACCTGCTGGAAGTTAAGCCAATTCACAGCACATAACAACTGTTGTTATAAAGTTGAATATATCACCTACTGAAATTGGTGACTTTTCTGGTATATTTCTCTGGTTTTGTGTGCTGTTGAGTTGCACTGATCCTCCAATAGGATTTCTGAGATTTACAGAGAATGTAAGTCACAAAGGAGATTTTTAATCTTTCTCTTGTGGAGCAGCTGTAAGATTTGAACTGTGTGCCTTTGGCTTGGCAACACAAATCCTTAGCAGAGCCCCCAGCATATTTCTTAGTGTCTTCATTACTTTGGCCAAATTGTGCAAACTTCAAATTTATTTACTTATGTCTTTACCATTACCTAAAATTACAAATGTCTATTATTGGTAAAGTGACACCAGTTAACTGTGGTAACCATCAAAACACGTGTCTATGTGCATACCTTTTCTTCCATTTTTGTAGTACTGATATAAAATCTGTGCTTTTTTTAAAAAAAAGATCCTTGTTTCTTATCTCATTTTAAAAATATCTTTGTTCCTTACCTCATTTTAAAAATGATTTCATATTGATTTACTTAAAAATTAATATGCATTGTGTTTCACACTACGCTTCATTCACGCTGTGTTTCTTACAATCATTTCCATTCATTATGTTTTATAAAATGAATCACCTTTGGACTATGCCCACCATTACTTTGTCTTTCTAGGTCCCTACTGGATCTTTCCCATTTCATTTACCCCCCTCCCTCCACCCACCACATTGTGCAACTCTGTTATTTTGCCCCTACCCATCCTCACCTCTCTGTTTCCACTCCTTCTATTATTGGATCCCCATACATGGTTTACTAGTTATCCTCCTATTTCTACAATAATCGTCACTCAGCTTAATGTTCTCCAGTCTCTCTCAAGTTACGAAGTATTTTTCAAACATGAAGAAATGTTCCAAATCACTGCCAAAAAAGAGAGATGCCATCTCACCTCAGTAACAGTAGCAAAGTTTAGCAGGGCAGCAAGTTATAAATGTTGGAGAGGGTGTGGAGAGATGGGAATTCTCATACTCTGTGCTGGGATTGTAAAATGGTATAACAACTTTGGAAGGCAGTTTAGTATTTCCTCAAAAAACTGAACATAGAAATTCTATGTGACCCAGCTATTCCACTACTAAAAATATACCCCAAGGAAATTAGAACTAAGATACAGAGATTTGTACAGCACTTTTCATAGCAGCATTATTCATCATCACAAAAAGATGGAAACAGCCCAAATGTCCAACCACACCTGAATAGATTGAGAAATTGTGGTGCATTCACACAATGGAATACAATCTGTCCATTTGTGATTGACTTACTTCATTCAAAATAATGTTTCTCAGATTCAGACATACTATAAGATGTTTGGCAGATTCATTTTTCTTTACACTCATTGTAATCGAGTTAATTCTGACTCATAGAGACCATATAAAACAGAATAAAATTCAATAGGGTTCAAAGTTCAATGTTGTTGTTGTTGTTATGTGCCGTCGAGTCGTTTCCGATTCATAGCGACCCTATGCACAACAGCCCTAAACCCTGCTCTATCCTGCGCCAGTCGCACTGCCTCTGACACACCCATCCCGATTA
>NW_006399762.1:18541837-18543018 GCF_000299155.1 Elephantulus edwardii
CAAAAGCATCCACTCTCCTTCTGTCCTCCCTAGTCATTGTCCAACTCTCTGATGCATAACAAGCGATTGCAAATACCATGGCCTGTATCAGGTGCACCTTAGTCTCCAGAGAGACACTGTTGCTCCTGAGTATTTTAGAGAGGTCCGTAACAGCAGACTTTTCCATCGCGATATGCTTTTTTATTTCAAAGTTCAATAGGGTTTAAAAAAAATCCTCATTATGATGACCCAATAGGCAATAACATAATAGATGGACAAAAGATTGAAATAGTCATCAATTTCATCTTACTTGGATCCACAATCAATACTCTTCAGGAAATCCAGTCAAGAATCAAAACACAGGCTGCACTGGAAAAATATGCTGTCAAGGATCTCTCCAAAGTGCTGAAGAGCAATAATGTCAATTTAAAGACTCATGTGCATTTGATCCAAGCCATGGGCTTTTTAATGACTGTTATGCATCTGAAAGTTGGGCAGTGAAGAAGGAAGGCAGAGGAAGAATCAATGCCTTTTGAGCTGAGGCAATGGAGAAGAGTACTGAATATCCCATGAACTGCCAAAAGAACAAATAAGTTTGTCTTGGAGAAAGTGCAATTAGGTTACTCCTTGGAGACGAGGAGGGTGGGACTTCATTTCACATGCTTTGAACATGTTGCTAGGCGGGAACACTTCTTAGTAAAAGACATCATGCTGGAGGAAGTAAAGGGTTAGTTAGCGAGAAGAAGACCATCAACAAGAAGGATTTACTCAGTGACTGTAACTTTAGGCTTCAGTATATCAGAGATGATAAGGACAGCACAGGATAGAGCAGGATTCAGATTCCTTGTTCTTGGGATCACTATAAGGTGTAGTTTACTCAAAGGCACCTAAGAACAACAACATAGTATCTTCCATGAACTTTATAGGTTTAGTTTTAACATTTAGGTCGTTTTATCCAGTTTTAGTACTTTTTTTTTGCATGGGTTGTGATATGGATACTGTTTTGGTTTTGTGCAAATAGATAACCAATAAACAGAATTATTTGTTAAAGAGAATGTTTCTAAATGACATAGCTGAGCCTCTACATCTTGTGGTTCCTAACCTCTACACTATAATAGACAAAGTGCTAGTCTATAGGCCTTTTACTGTAAGAACCACCTTCCCTCTGTAACTTGATTTGTGCCACTATTAGAACCTCTACT
>NW_006399762.1:18544437-18553585 GCF_000299155.1 Elephantulus edwardii
TAGCTGTGGAATTGGAGAAGAAGATTGAAATATCATGGACTGCAAGGAGAAAAAACATGTTCATCCTAGAGAGGGTTAGACCAGGCTGCTTCTTGGAGGCAAGGATTCTGAAGCTTAGTCTGACATACTTTGGACGTGTTGCAAGGAGGGACTAGTCCTTGGGGAGGAACATCATGCTTGGGAGGGTAGAGGGATAGTGCAGGAGAGGAAGACCCTTGATGAGATGGACTTATTCAGTAAATGGGGTAATGGGGGTAGGTGTGTCAGAGACAACAAGAGTGGCAAGGGATAGAACAGGGTTTAGGGCTGTTGTACATAGAGTTGCTATGAGTCACACACAACTTAAAGTCACGTAACAACAAGAAGTTGCTAATTACTGGAATACTAATTACTAATTACAGTCTTAACTGTATCACTCAATTTGTCTAAAGCAATATTTTCTCATATTAAAAACTAGAGTAACTATCTTCATTATAAGATTGCAAAAGCTATGCATGGCTCAGCATCACTTCCGGCTTATTACAAATATTTCATCATTACTAAGTGAGAAATACCTGTTTATATAGCAAACAAGAGATGACTCACTAACATAAATGAAAATACACCAGTACCTAGAGATTGCGGGTAAGGATTGGTTATGGCAGGGTTGAGAAGGCAAGAAAGGTGGGGGGGGGGGATAACAATTGATAGATAAGTTGAGTGAAGGGAAAGATAATGTACAATAAGGGTTTGATAAGATATCTTAATTAATTACATTAACCAATTATAATTAATATTACAAAAGAAAATGTCTATGGATGAAGACAACGAATATAATCTGTAAACTTTCTCTCAAATGAAAGAAAATTTAAAACTCTTGATATTAAGAAAAGACTTGGTTATGACATAAGAGAAATCTGGCATTATCTTCTAGCTCTTCTGATAACAATTAAGGCCAGGAAAGTGTGTTTCAAGATATCAATAAATATTCATTTAATAAATGATTTTAAACACTATGGCAATGGCCACAGGGATCATATGGACTTCTCAATGTACTTTAAGTCTCAAAATTGCCTTTTCTTGATCTTTGTTTTAAAAACTAGAAAGTTATTATAGGAAAAACACAGTCTAAAGCCTAGGAAATCTATTAAGTAAATTGATTTGTATGGTTGGAAATGTGATGCTTTTGTTCCTTGTTTATCCTGTATATAGAAAAAGAATAGGTACTCCTTTTTAAAAAGAGAAAAGAATTAAAAGAGATACATAGTATCTAGGGAACCTATGGCAGTCTAATGTGTCCGTAAGCTTTTCTCTTCTTAACAGGACAGAATGAAGTCTGAAGGTCATTTGATGCTTAACTGTCTCAATTTTGGAAACCTGTATTTTGAAACACAGCAGGTAAATGGGGTCAGCTAAGACTCAGTTCCTACTCAGTCATGCACAACAACACATAAATATACCAGACTACATCAGTTATTTCATGCTACAGAGCATTTCCCAAAAACTTAATCTTTTGGACAGAAACAAGAACAGATCTTTGTCTAAAAGAGCAAGTTTCTAAAGTGATAAAGTTATGCATTTATCCTAGTATATTAAAAGGTTAAAGAAAATAAGCATGCATCCAATCAATGCATCAGTGATAGTGACTTTTTCAGTGGATGAAATATTTGGTATTATTTAGGTCCATTGTCAGAGAAATGATCTGAACTAAAAGCTAGGAAATTAATATTTTGCCTATATAATGTGGAAAAGATTCTATAAGAAACTTAAATTTCAAATGGTATTTCTTTCCATATAGCACATATTCTTCATATAGAACATATCCATGGAAATTAGTAGTTAAATGTATTCATTTATCAGTCAAATCTACAGTCACAAAAAGACCTTTTTAAAACATCTGTACTTATAAAAGTCCATTAAATAATTAAAATCATGACCTATTCATCTTTTGCTGAAATCCACACAATATCTTTAATTGAAATCTTTGAGTCCTTCAGACTACTTCTCTGTTCTTTGCAATTGTAATTTTTCTGCTAACCACGACCCAAAACATAAAAACAAGCCAGGTTTTAATTCAATCCAGAATTGAAGAATTTAAGAACAAGAAGAAACATGTCCAGGAAATAGTGAAAGTGTTAAAATGCAATGACAGAGGCCTAAAATATTTCATCACTTAGAAGATCAACTCAGTTATTCTTTCTGTTTTTCTATTTCAAATTTACTCAGAATCACTCCCAAGAAATGGTGATTCTGCAGCCACAGTTTCTGGTACTTTTTTTCCCACCTGACAGGATGAATCCGGAATGACCAATACTTACAGCAATCTACTTCTACTCCTATGCAAATTAATGCACCAATCACTAAAAGTGTGCTTTTTTTTGTGAGGTCATATAAATGAAAGCCTAAACAGAGGACACAAGTCAATAACTTGAATGTTGCAGCATTATGTCATTTACACAGCTTTTAATTGTGAGATTCTCTAAGTAAAAAAGTGTTTCCTCTGCAAAATAACAATGACCTTTGAAGCAATTTTTTCTAATAACCATTTCCATAGCTATTCATTTTGAGACTCATACAAATGCTCCAAATATAGAATAAGATTTCATAGATTTTTAAATAAATGTATATATTCTATTGCAACTAAAATCTTATTTCCTTATTGTTCACACATATATACACACAAATATTTAGCTATATAAATATGAAAATATTTTGGCATAAGTTGTAATTTCTCTTATATTGCAAATAGAGTTTATTTAACCTTCATTCTTCGATTCATAAACAGGTAATACAAATATAGATTTAATACTACATGGTACCACAACTCTTCAAGGAAAAAAAGTAGGTCCCAGGAGCAATATATAATACATTGTTATAAAACTAGTGTCCTGGACCATTTATACAGATTTAGACATCGAAATCTTAACTTCTTTCGGATCCAGATTGTCATAAAAGCATATTCATATAAATTTTTTAGTCATTGCATAAGTTTAATGCGCATAAACAAAGACTGTCCTAAATAGCACTATCTACACACACACTGGGGTCCAAGCTCTGACAAAGGCCTTGATAAGTGTCATCCATATTTTACTGTAAGAGTTTCATAACATTCTAGAGCCCCTCGTGTTCTCACAATTTCCTCACTCTCCTGGAAAAGAACTTTCTGCTGGGCATTCTCTTCCTGTCCCATGGTCTCCGTCAAACAATTTTTACACTATTTCTAAACAGGATTCCAATTCATTCTGGAAAAGAGGTTCCTCCGTTGCAGTGGCTCAACTTCTCACGCTCCATGCACTAGCCTGAAGCAGAGCAAGCTGACACGGTGCTACCCCTGCGACAACTCAAAGTGCTAATGCTGTAGTTCCTGGCACTGGGAGAGGAAACAACCCTTCTAGATCACAACCAGATGGACTGCTTCCTTGGTTTAATATTGCCGTACAAACAGAAAACAGGGATTATTCAAACAACCAAGGCAATGTGCATTCCTCCCACCACCACCACCCCGCGACCCCGGCAGTGTTCACGGAAACTGCGTCTCATGTAGACCTCAGGAGAGCAGGAACACATGGTGTGTTTTTTTTTTTCCTAGTACTACATGCTTAGCATAGGGTTGCAATTGTTGGGTACAGCTTTGCATGAAAGTTGAGAAGTGGTAAGCAACCTCTCGGCAAGGTCCCTTCCCTCCTGGGGAAGAGACTGTGTCCAGTAATTGCTCACAAGGTCCTCAGGCGATTTGAGTGTAGGGTGCCTTTTGCCTGCTGAGGACGCCGGGGGTTTCTTCTAACGGTGCAGCTCTGCAGTGGATCATGTGACGGCTGGGTGTGTGCCTCCGTGCGCGGTGGGGGGATGAGTTTGCGCGCGTGTATGTGCGTGTAAGTTACACATCTAGTTTGGAAGAATGTGTTTTTCTAGGGTGTGTGTGTGTGTGTGTGTGTGTGTGTGTGTGTGTGTGTGTGTGTGTGTGTGAGTGTGTGTGTAGTGAGTGAGACTGAGAAAAAGAGCTTAAGAGAATGGTCATGGGCAAGGCGATGTGGCTAAGTATGCTAGTGTGAGTCCCACTCCTTAGTGAGCCTCCGCACTGGGGGCGAGGTCTTCGTCCTTGGGGTAGGCGAGGACAATGGGGTGCGCGCGCCCCTCCCCTCACTTTGTGCACCCACCTGACGAATACGCGGCGGGTTCGGCGGGGTGGAGGCCCCGCCTTCGGGGCCCGGGGAGGTGGGAGAAGCCATGTTCCTGCTGCTCCGCTTTCTTCCTCCTGTCACGCCCGGGGTTCCGCGTCTCCGGCGTCTCCGCAGCGCCGCGCCTGCGGCCCGCGTCCCAGATGCGCGAGGAGGCTCCGCAGCCGCCGCGCCCCGCGGACCCGCCCGGGCTTCTCCACCGCAGAGCGCGAGCGGCGGCTGTCCCCCTGGACTGGCTCGCCTGCAGAGTCCTGGCCAGACCACTCAGCCCTTGCCGCGCCCACCTACCTCCCGGCCAGGAGCTTCGAGGCCATGGCGAGCCGGGCTGGGGCGCGACCTTGGCCGTGGGGCTGGGCCGGTGGCCGCACTCGGCTGTCTCTTGGCAGCGCCGCGCTGCGCTCGGCGCGCGTCTGGATGAGTGAGCCGCGGGGCTTATTCTAGCGGCGCGGGGAGGAAAGAGGCTGCTTCCCTAGCCGCCGCCGCCGCTATCGCCAGCAGAGCGATGAGCTCATGGACAGCTCCCAGAAATATGTCTATATGCACCACTGGCAGCCGGAGTTAGGGAGGTGGGTGGGGATAAGGAGGCTCCTCGCGGGCGCTCCCGCATCACAAGCAGACGTTCCCTCAGGAGGCCCCCGGCTGTTGGGGCACGTCCAGCAATTCCCTGCCCATCTCCACACTCATTCACGCTCAGCTGTTTCCATTCATACCATGCACACGCTCCGTATTCATACTCACTCTGCCTTTTGCATTATGCTAGGACCCAACCTCTGGCATCAGCGCGCACACAGTCTTTGTTCTGCCGACCACTCCCTATCCCTAAGGTGAAAGTGATGTAAGAAATGCACCTTGTGTGACTGCAACTTCCACCTGTCAAATGCGGGCCCCTGAATGCAATGCCTTATGAAATGACCTTTTACGCTTTGGGAATTTTCTTACTTTCTTAGCTTCTTTCTCACTACTCTTCCTGGAGACAGGAAAGCATCCTCTCCCCACGCACCCCCCAATGAAAGCTAGTAGAGCTGGACCACCCTCATCAAGGCTTAGAGACCTTTCTTGAATTCCTGAGGAGAGCTTAGAAACCCCACTGGGTTTGCAGACCGCGCTTCTGGCGCAAACACCTGAGATGAGAGTCCTGCGCAGGTTTCAGCCTCTTACGTCACTGAGTTAGAACTACCATTGACTGAGCGTCCACCAGGTTTCAGGATGTCATCACCCCCCTTCTTAGCCCAGCTGAACCATTGAGATGAATATGTTCACATAGTTTACAAACATGAGGATGATGCTTGAGAGATTGATTGTCCCTCTCTTAAGCATCATCACTTTCACTTTCGTATGGATCTCCTTATAAACATTACTCATCAATCAACTCAACTCATGGCCAAGGAATTGGAACTGACTCACAGCTGAGCCTTCAGTGGGTTTTCAGAGGTTGTAGATCACCTGGGAGGAAGCTGCCCATCTTTCTCACAAGAAGTAGTTCGTGGGTGAAACCACTTGATTGGGGTTGGCAGCACAACTCCTTAGTCACTAGGCAACCAGAGCTCCCTTAGACGCACTTTTTAAAAAGAAGAGGAAAAAACCCAACAACAACAAAAATCCAACAAAAGCATATTCATTGCCGCAAGTTCTAGGTGGTGGTGGTGGTTGTTGTTATGTTCCATCGAGTCGTTTGCGACTCATAGCGACCCTATGTACAACAGCCCTAAACCCTGCTCTATCCTGTGCCAATCCCATTGCCTCTGACACACCCATCCCGATTACCCCAGTCACTGAATCAATCCACCTCATAAAGGGCCTTCGCCTCCTGCGCCGTCCCTCCACCCTCCTAAGCATGATGTCCCTCTCCAAAGACCTGTCTCTCCTTATAATATGTCCAAAGTATGTCAGACAAAACCCCAGAATCCTTGCTTCCAAGGAGTAGTCTGGTTTAACCCTCTCCAGGATGAATCTGTTTGTTTTCTTGGCAGTCCATGGCACATTCAATACTCTTCTCCAGCACCACAGCTCAAAGGCATCAATTCTCCTTCTATCCTCCCTAGTCATTGTCCAACTCTCTGATGCATGACAAGTGATTGCGAAGACCATGGTCTGTATCAGGCTCACCTTAGTTTCCAGAGAGACACCGTTGCTCTTGAATGCTTTAGAGAGGTCCCTAACAACAGATTTTCCCATTGCGATACGTTTTTTTATTTCCTGGCTGCTGGTGCCAGGAGTGTTGACCATGGAGCTGAGCAAACTGAAGCTGTGAACAATCTCAATCTCTTCGCCATCCATCCTGATGCTACCCATTGGTCCAGTGGTGAGAATCTTTGTCTACTTGACATTGAGCCTCAGTCCATGTCGGACAATGGAAGATAAATTCTGAAGGGATTTGGTAGAAGTGAATGGGTATCCTGGTGGAGGGTGGAGCTAGGAAATAAGTGGGTCAAGGAACTGGGCTAAGGGCAGGGTCAACACTGTAACTAATGGTTAACTCCACAATGAGGGATTTATCTTTCACTGCTCCACAAATTGCTTGTCTGTCAGATACTCCTCTAAATCTAAACATTCAGATTAAGACAGACTAGGAAGAAGGATTGGCCATCCACTTCTGAAATAGCAGGCCTCTGAAAACCCTATGCACAACAGACCACACGTAGACTAACAGAAAGGGCAACCTAGGTAGAACTTTCAAGTATGGAAATACAAAGGAAGAGGAACAGTTGTAAGCAGACACTAGTGATTGGAACATGGAATGTGAGAGCCATGAATGTAGGAAAGTTAGATATTGTTAAGAAAGAAATGTAACACATAAATATTGACATACTAGGCATTGAAGAGATGAGATGGACTGGCATGGGTATTTTGAGTCAGATGATCATATGATAATATTACTCCGGAAATGAAAAGGTGAGGAAAAATGGAGTTGCTTTCATAGTTAAAAAAGTAATTTCTAGATCCATCTTGAAGTACAACATTGTGAGTGATAGGATTATATCCATACGCTTACAAGGAGGCCCAGTGAATACCACTATCATTCAGATATATGCACCAACAACCAGAGCCAAAGAAGAAGAAATAGAAGATTTCTACCAACTTTTACAGTCAGAGATCGATTGAACATGCAATCAAGATGCATTGATAATAATGGGTGACTGGAATGCAAAAGTTGGGAACAGATAAGAAGAATCAGTAGTTGGAAAATATGGGCTTGGTGACTGAAATGAAGCTGGAGATGGGATGATTGAATTTTGTACAATCAATGACTTATTCATTGTAAATACGTTTTATAAGAAACATAAATGCAGGTTATACACATGGATTTCACCTGATGGTATGCATAGGAATCAGATTGATTACATCTGCGGAAAAAAACGCTGGAGAAGCTCAAGATCAGCTGTGAAAACTAGGCTAGGAGCTGATTGTGTAACAGACCACCAACTACTCATATGCAAGTTCAAGCTGAAGCTGAGGAAAATTAAACCGAATCCACAGGAGCCAAAATATGACTTTTATTTCATCCCACCTGAATTTCAAAATCATCTCAGGAACAGGTTTGAGGCCCTGAACACTAATGAGTGAAGTTCTAGGTAGAGTTCCATTTTTTCAGTCCTCTCTTTGAAAAGCAAGATTCATATCCATTCTCTCTCTCTCTCTCTCCCCTCCCCCCTTCTCTCTCCTCTCTCTCTCCTTTCTCTCTTCTCTCTCCTCTCTTCTTTCTCTCTCCCTCCTCTCTCTCCTTTCTCTCTCTTCCCTTCCCTTCCCTCCCCTCCCCTCCCTTCCTCTTCCTCTTCCTCCTTCTCTTCTCTTCTCTTCTCTTCTCTTCTCTTCTCTTCTCTTCTCTCTCTCTCTTTCCTCTCATCATATTCTACTTTAACCTATTTTTTTCAGGCTTTCCTCTACTTACTCCAACTGAATTTTCTCCTTCACAAGCTTCCCAGTAACCTTTGTGTTGTTAAATCTAATAACCAGTTTTCAGTTTTTAGCTGGCTTCTGAAACACTATTGTTTGTCTTCCTGCCTCCCCAATTTCGTCTTCTCAAATTTCTAACTCAGCTTCTAGATTTCTAACCTCTGAGTTACCAAAAGGTACTGTCTTCCCTCCTTGCCATTAAGTCACTAGAACTCCTCAAACTTCAAATGTCCAAAAACGAACCTTTGTCTCAGCTTCCTTTACTAACCCGATTTATCTACTCTTGCTTTGTCCACCTTTCAATTGCTCAGAAGGAAACCCCTCAGAAATAGTCTCAATTTCTTACTTGCTCTCAGGACCTGCTTTTTATTCATCCTCAAATCCTGTTCAACAAAGGTTGCTGGAGAACGGTAATTTGAACTCTGGTTCAAATCTCAAAGTCCAAATTACATTGACTACACTGCAGTTCCTAAGACATATGGAAAAGAATCATACATGTATTCAAATATTTAGAAACCTTTCTGATATATTGTTAGAAATGGTTTCCCCCTTTTTGTTTCCCCAAGCTGCTCAGTATTGTGATTTTTATCATGACAGTGTAGTATAATAGAATATTGATCTGGAGTCAGTGACAAAGATCCTCATTACTTAACTTCTATAAACTTCAATGTATCTGTGAAATGGAAATAACCATTATAACTATTAAATGAAAATGTGTCAACACAAGCTGGTTGCTCCTTAGGAGCAAGGATGGTGACTGATTCTGTCTCACATGCTTTGGGCATATTGTCAGGGGAGCCAGTCCTTGGAAAAAGGCTTCATTCTATGAAAAATGATGGGTCAGAAAAAGGGAGGAAGACCCTCAAAAAGACACACTGGTGAGGTGACTGCAGCACTGCACTCAAGCATATCGGAGATCATGAGGCTGGTGCAAGATAGAGCAGCAGTCAGCTGTGCCATTCATAAGATCACAAAGAGTCATAGTCAACTGCACAGTACATGTCAGGAACACGACAATCACAAGTATCACAATGCAAATATGCAATAACGTAGTTATTAATGTTGTTGTTGTTGTTGTTGTTATGTGCCGTCGAGTC
>NW_006399762.1:18554704-18561923 GCF_000299155.1 Elephantulus edwardii
TTCTCTGCTGATGTGCTGTTCTAATTGTTTTTGGATAATCTTCAGTAGAATCTTGCTTGCATGTGAAATCAATGACACTGTTCTGTAGTTTCCACACTCACTTGGGTCACCTTTCTTATCCACCTAAAACCAGAATGTTGAGGGTAAAGGTGCTTAAAAAGAACACCAAACCCTTTATTTCATATAAAAATAAGGAGGAAAAGTAAGTGAGGATACTGTTGTCCTGTTGTTCTGCTATTCGAGATCATAGCGAAGAGTGATCTGTATCATAATTCCTGTTGATTTAAAAATTCCCATAAATCCACAAAGTGCTGCTAATATCCAGTGACTTTGGCCTCCACTCTACTTCAGATACGCCTTCACTCCAGCACTTGTCAGTAGTGATAACTGCACCCTCTCTGTGATTTCAGTATCGACCTTTCTATAATCTTTCCAACTGATACTTTTCCTCCAGCTAAAAAATTTCTCAATTCCAATGAAACTTCTAGAAACTGAGCAATCAATCCAACATCTTTCGGCTTTTGATAGTTCATTTTTTCCCTCCTTCACCGCTTTTTTTGCAGACATCACTCCTGTAATTGCTCACTCATTTCCCTAAGCATACAAGCCTCTTGAATATCTCCCATCTTACGAATGTCTACATCAAGACTTATTGTCTGTAAACCAATGCCTTCTCTACTCTGAAACCAGAGGATCTAGATGGTGTCTAGCTGTCACTACTGAAGATCCTAAGCAGTATCACAGTAGAAGAATCCTAGTGAAAAGAGAGAAAAATGGAGAACAGAACGTGAAATTCTTGAATAGTTCAGTCTAACTAGACCTACTGACGCTGGAAGGAATACCAAGATTTTATTCTGTTAATAGGGGCACTGTGAGTTGTAGTTGACTCAGAAGCCACATATTGCATCCTTCTTTAAAACCATATAGTTATCTTTCAATTAATGAAAATAAAGTCTGAAATGACATAGCACTCTTGTCTCTGCTTCGTCTGACTCTATTACTTTTTTTTTAACCTCATCTTTTCCTGCTCTCATTCAAACTTAAGGAGTTAGTGGAAGGATTAAATAAACCTGTTCATTTTAAATGCTTAGAACACAATCTGTTGTTCACTTATGCTCATAGAAGTGTTATTCACAATAGCAAGAAAATGGAATCAGCTCAAATGCTCGTAAACAAAGGAAAGAATTGAGAAATTGTGGTACTTTCACACAATGGAATACTATTTATCACTAAGGAGCAACAATTTCTTAAAATACTCTGCATCTTGAGAGTCTTTTGCTGAGTGAAATAGTCGCATAAGGACAAATATTGCATAAGGCTGCTTTTGAGAAAAAGGGGAATAACTGTGTAAGATGTGTATAAATATTCAAAAGGGAAAGTAGAGAAGGGGGACAGAAAGAGGGAGGAAATACTGGTATAGCAGAGATTATTGGGGGTGAAGCAATGGGTGAAGTTCAGTGGAGCCTTGAAAAGATGGGATGATATTAGGCATAGAGCAATGATAATAAATGATATAAAATGTAACATATATGAATTATGATATAAAATATAAAACATTACGCATATGAATGAGTATATGCAAACCCATAAAATTTTTAAAAGAACACAATCTAGCACAAACTAATGATTCAGAAGTCAGAAGTGTTAGTGGTTAGCTCCTTCTACATATTAGCTAAGGAGTCCTGGTGGTATACTGCATCAAGTATTGGGCTGCTAACTGAAAGGTGAGGGTTTCAAATCCTTCAGCTTCTCAAGGGAAAGATGAGGCAGTGTCTTCCTTCTATGAGATTCGATGACAGCTTGATGGGGTTTTTTTTCCTTGTTGTTTTTTGAAATGTTAGCTAGCTGGTTCCAGTGGATCAGAAAAGGCATTATTCAGTCCTTAAAACATGAGATATTTAAAATACAATACAGCTTCTCACTCTTATCACTCCCATCTGCTCATCCATATACACAAACAAGCACAACTTGCTCCAGCCTCTGCGTTCCTAAATCTGGGTGAATATTCTCACCATCGATTGAGTCACTCAAAGCAGAAAATTCTGTCATTCTAGACCTCTCTTATATCTCTCAGACTGTACATATAATTCACTCCCTAAAAGCCCTGTCAATTTAAATATAATGATATCTTGGTTCTTTTTTCTATATTGATGAGATTGTGTATTGTTGTAATTTCTGAATAATGGTTTTTCAAAGCTCTTGGAACATCTTGTATAATTCAGTCAAAGGATCTTAAAAACAAACAACAACAACAAAAAAAAACCCAAAAACCAAACCCTGCTTAAAAATTCCTCATCTCCTGATGTTTTTACATTGCCTTTAAATTAAAATCTATACTTCTTTGCTTTGAACGAAATGTTCTTATTAGTTTCTATATACATTTTTGTTATGGGAACAGTATTCATAACAATGATATCAAGAAAAAAAGAAAATATTCACACTGTTGTTGTGTACCAGAGAGTGAGAGCCGACCCATAGTTGACCCTTCGGTGGGTTTTCCGAGGCAGTAATCCTACAGGAGGAGATTGTCCATCCTTCTCACTCAGATCAGCTGGTTTTTGGGATTGCAGTGCAGATTCTTATCCCTAGGCCACCAGAGCTTCCCCTACAAACATTTTTGTTATGAAAGGATATTCCTAAGAATAATATCTAGAAATGAAGAAAATATCCATAGAAATTTCTATATATGATTTTTAAAAATTATTTTTATTATCTATTGGTTTGCATACAGAATTTGAATACATTGTGTTTTCTTTGTATTACATATAATTTTTCAATGTCTACACATTAAGCTTTGGTGGTGCAGTCCATAGAGAGCAGCACGGATAACTGAAAGGTGGCACTTACCTCACTGCTAGGAGCCACCAGCTACGCCAAAGGAGAAAGTTGAGCAGCCTCTTCTGAGGTGATTCACAGCCTCTGAAGACCCACTGGAGGGTCAGCTCTGAGTACAGTTGACGCCACAGCAAAGAATTCTGAGACCTAGTAAGAATCATATATAAACAAAACGTGCATGAAAATGCTTATGTGTGTTTGTACACATTTATGTATACATTGATGTATATGACGAGAAAAAAGCTAAGTAATAAAAAAGATTCCTATAACTTTTAAAGGCAGGTGTGTTAATATTCTTTATATGAAAGAAAAACATTTAAAATTGGTATAGAAGTTAGTAAAATCTCACAAAAGCAGATCCCATGGCCCTCAAGTGAATTGAAACTCATCAGGTTTCCATGATGATTGTCAGTCTTTTTGGGAGGAGATTGCTCTTCACAAGGCAGAGACCAGCGATTATCCCTTTAGCAGCCCAGTGGGTTATATACTCACTACACTATCAGGTCTCCTTGAAAGAAGAATAGCGATTGCTAATAAGGAGATAATATATTGCTCACCATACAAATTGAATAGGTATGGAGACAGGATACAACTCTGACACACACATTTTTTCCTTTTTTTTTTTTTTTTTGCTAATTTTAAACCATGCAGTGTTTTCTTGCTCTGTTCACACAACAGTTTTTTGGTCTAGGTATAGCCTTCACATGACCACAATTAAGTGTTCTGGGACTCCCATTCTTCTCAATATTAACCATAATTTGTTATGATCCACAGAGTCAAATACCTTTGCATAGTTAATAAAGCACAAATAGACATTCTTCTGGTATTCTTTGCTTTCATCCAAGATCCATCTGACATCAGGAATGATACCCCTGGTGCCATAATCTCTGCTAAATCCAGCTTAGACTTCTGAGTGTTCTTTGTCTATGTACTGTTCTAATAATTTTTTTAATGATTTTTAGCAGTATTTTGCAGGATTGGAGGAAGACTCATCAGTAACCTTCATTATGCTGATTGTATGACCTTGTTTATTGAAAGTGAGGAGAGCTTGAAGCACTTGCTATAGCAGATCAAAGAATATAGCCTTCAATATGGATTGCATCTCAACATCAAGAAAACAAAAATTCTCAGCACTGGCACTAAAGGCAACATCATGATAGATGAAGAAGAGATTGAAACTATCAACGACTTCATCTTTCTTGGATCCAAAAACAATACACTTGGTACCAACAATTAAAAGATCAGGAGATGTATCATACTGAGAAAGTCTATAGTCAGGGACCTCTCCAAATTATTGAGGAATAATGATGTTATTCTTGTTGCTGTTGTTGTTATGTGCCATCAAGAAGCCTGCAACTCATAGTGACCCTATATGTACAACAGCCTAAACCCTACTCTACCCTATGCCAATCTTATTGTCTCTGATACACCTACCACCATTACTCCAGTCACTGAATCAATCCACCTCATCCAGGGTCTCCCTCTCTTGTTCTGTCCTCCACCCCCCCAAGCATGACATCCATCTCCAAGGATTGGTCCTTCCTTGCAATATGTTCAAAGTATATCAGAGGAAGCTTCAGAATCCTTGCCTCCAAGGAGTAGCCTGGTCTCATCCTCTCTAGGATGAACCGGTTTGTTCTCCTAGCAATCCATGGTATATTCAATACTCTTCTCCAGCACCACAGCTCAAAGACATCAATTCTCCTTCTATCATCTCTAGTCAGTTAGGTTGAGGATTAAAGTGTACCTTACTCAAGCTGTGGGCTTTTCAATCACTTTCTATGCTGCTGAGAGGGAGCTCTGGTAGCCTAGTGGCAAGAAGCTGCACTGCAATCCCGATGGTATGTATTTCAAGGCCATAAGCTCTCCAAGGGAGAAGGATGGGCACTCTCCTCCTGTGTGATTAACTGCCTCTGAAAACCAACAGCAAGTTCAGCTATGGGCTGGTTCAAACTCTATTGTACACAACAGCAACATGCTGCTGAGAGCTGGACAGTAACTAAGGATGACAGAAGAAGAATTAATGCCTTTGAATTATGGTTTTAGAGAAGATTACTGAAGATTCCATGGACTGACAAGAGAACATATATATCGCTTGGAAAAGGTGCAGCCAGAGCCCTCCTTAGAGGCAAAGATGACAAAATCTTTGTCTCACCGGCTTTGGGCATGATGCTAGAAGAGACTATTCATTGGTTAGATACATCACGCTTGGGAAGGTGGAGGGACAGTGAAAGAGAGGAAGGCCCAGGACCAGGTGCACTGACAGAGTGCTTACAGCAATGGGCTCCATTGTGTCAGAGATTTTGAGATGGCACAGGATAGGACAGGGTTCAGATCTGTTGTTCACAGGGTGACTATGAATCAAACTGGGTTTGATGGTGCCTAACAACAACAAGAAGCAGAAAAAAAATATTTAGCTGCAGTAGAAATCAAAGTAGTGGAGACTGGAATAACAAAATACTATTTCCATGGGTTTGTTTTTTCTTTTAAGATTGACACTGAAGAAATTTTAATTAATGAAGTTATGGCTAATGCTGTAGAAAAGACATTCAAGCACTGTTGACGAAGAAGTAAATTGGTTCAAACCCTCTGTTATTAATTAAATCTTGCCTCTTTCCTTCCGCTATGTGTTGACATTCTACTTTCTATATTTGTGAATGAAAGGAACTCTCAACTAGATAGGGTGACACTGTTGCTCCTCTAACAAAAGGCTCAAACATACCAAAGATTTTGAGAAGGGTTCTTGACCGGGAGTGTTTTATATTCTTGTACATGCATTCTCCATGGGTTGGAATCAACTCCATGATACCTAATAACTCCCCTTATTAGGACCATTTAGTCCTAGGTAAAACTTCTTCTCACATACTCTAGGAATACTGTTAGGAGAGTCCAGTCCTTTGATGAAACCATAATGCTGAGGAAAGAGAATAGTCAGAGCAAGGAAGATACCCAGCAAGATGGATTGACACAGTGACTGTAACAAAAGACGCGAACATATCAGAGATCCTGAGGATGGCTCAGGACAGGGTCACTCAACTTTGAATCATAGTTGAGTCAATGACACATAACAACAACAACAACTATCCAGGACTGTCTATTGTAAAGCTTTTCAAGACAGAAGTGGTAGCTAGGCACCACTTAGTCCTGGTACTGGGATTTTAGAATTTGGGGAACATGAGGTCTCTTAGTACTATGATTTCCTTGTTTTCATTTATCTTGGATTTTGTTCACTCCTTTTTGCTCCAGGCAAGAAGAGGCCTATGGTTGCATGTTAGATGCTGGCTCAATAGCTTTTAAGTTCCTAGTAACTACTCATCAATATAAAGTGTTCAGCATTGCTCTTGTGGACTATGTTGGGTTGGCTCACCTTAGTGTCCTCCTCAAGGCTATGAAGCTTCATGACCAGTAAGTCATTCTTTCAGGTTGTTTCATTTGAGTTAAAAAGTTACCTAATTTTTTAACTCCTGTTTGGTCTACTATATACATGGATATATTTGCAGTACATATAAACTCACTTCTAAGTTATAAAGAGTAGGATAGACACAGAGACAAGAGAACACAAATAGGGTAATTGAAGTCACATGACGATCTCTAAGGAACAGAGGAAGCTGAAAGAGACAAGATTCATCCTCCAGAACTGACAAAGTCTCTATTAATGGCTTGGGCCATGACTTTGAACTCCCGACCTCCTAAACTGTGGAAAAAGAAATCTCCACCAGCTTATTAATGGTATTTGTGTTACAGTAGCACTGCTGTTGTTGTTAGGTACTGTTCAATCAAGCATGACCCATAGCTATACTATGAACAACAAGTCTGAACCCTGTCGTGTCCTGTGCCATCCTCCCAATCTCTGACATACTCAAGCTCATTTCTGTAGCCACTGTGTCAATCTGTCTAGTTGAAGGCAGCAATAGAAAACAAATATCCTCTGAAGGATATTCTGTCTCTATAAGGCAAAAAAAAGCCTTAAAAGCATGCATCCTTTTTGACAGAAAATAACCACACACAAACATAAGCAAAGATATTTTCATTGCAGCATTGTCTATACGAGTGAAAACGCAAACACATAATAATCACCTGGAAATAAATGATATACTTTAAAAGAGAGATTTGAGAACATACATGGCGGAATTTCACATATTAGGATACATAATGGAGTGCTATTTAATCTCTCAAACAATAACCTGAGCAAATAATTTAGGTATAAATGATAAGAATTACTTTTCCCTGTTTTGTGGTCCCCCACTTAGAATTACCTTTGCATTTGTAGACTTTTTTTTAGACACTCTTTCTTTCTTTCTTTCTTTCTTTCTTTCTTTCTTTCTTTCTTTCTTTCTTTCTTTCCTTCCTTCCTTCCTTCCTTCCTTCCTTCCTTCCTTCCTTC
>NW_006399762.1:18562023-18563097 GCF_000299155.1 Elephantulus edwardii
TGGCACAGGAGGAGATCGGCCCTCCTTCTCAAGCAGAGGCATTTGTAGACTTTTAAGAGATTGCTCATCCTCCTGTTAAACTAATCACTTACATATAATCTTCACAGCTCCTATGCAGAATAGCAGAGAGATCTAATGCTTATGTCATAGGGAAGAAAATGAAACAGAATGAAGATCTATGACTCGAGTCACATGGCTAATAATTATTATTTCTGGAAACCTTGCCCAACACTGTGCTAAACTACATAATACTGGATCTGTACTAAAACTCACAAATGTTTTCTGGCAGGCTGGGTTTTTTAAAAATTTTGTTTAAACTCTGAGGTTTGATTCTTTCTGTCTGCCTTTCCGTATTTGCTCAAATAGTTTGTAATCATAGTAGATCATGTAAAATTTTAAAGCAATCTCCTACAGAACTGTGGGCCTACCAATAATGTGTCATGACTAGATTGTTGCTGATGTATGTTGTTGTTGTTGCTGTTGTTGTTTGGTGCTGTTGAGTCGGAACCAACTCATAGCTGATCCTGTAGAGGGCTGTAAATGGCATAAGTCACTTCAGAAGAATCTAAACCAACTCACAACTGATGCTTCTAGAGGGTTTTCAAGAGACTGTAAAATGCTCAGGAGGACGTTGTCCATCATTCTCTTGCAGAGACACAGGTGGATTTGAACCACCAGAGACAGGTGGTCTTTGGGTTAGCAGCACAACTCTTTAACCCATCAGTGCTCCTTAATATACATTATAGCGCATTGTAAATGATACATGGAAATCATGCAAACAGCCATTATTTACAACATAACTAATGCAATAATAATGTTTGGCCTTAGCTTAGAGATATTTGCTCCTCCTCTATCTACACACATAACTGGAAAAGGAACTAAAGAGTCATTCTTACTCATGAAGGAACAAGAGTTTTAATACAATAAAACTAGAATTTTAGGTGGAATTTGTGCACTAGTGGTCCTAAACCTCATTTTGGGGACCTCTCTAAAGTACTCAGGAGCAACAGTGTCTCTCTGGAGACTAAGGTGCGCCTGATACAGGTCATGGTATTTGCAATCGCTTGTTATGCA
>NW_006399762.1:18563432-18570392 GCF_000299155.1 Elephantulus edwardii
TTAGGGCTGTTGTGCATAGGGTCTCTATGAGTCGGAAACGACTCGATGGCACATAACAACAACAACAATATCCTAAATAAAGTTTAAAAAATCCTCAATAACTCCAAGATAATATTGAGAAGAAGAAATCAATTAAGAGAATTAGACATATATTCCCAAATAAATATGTTAAATAGATTTATACAATAAACAGAACAATTTTGAAACTAATCAGCTGAAAGACAGTAGTTTCACTACACCAAACAAATTAACAGACTGAAATTCAGATGCTCTAGTGTTCAAGGATATCTTGACCCAAGAGATAAATAGTTCATCTTGAGTATGGACTGAATGGCACAAAGTTGGTTTTCTAGATAATCCACATCACAACTTTCTTCTTCCTCTCTCTCGTTTTATTTTGGCTTAATTGTCTAGGCATTATTTTTTTAAATTATCTTTACTTATTTATCGTTTCAATTTTACACTGTTTTCCATGCAAAGTATACACTGTGTTTTACACTATCCTTCATTCACATTGTGCTTCATACAATCATTCTCATTTGTTATGGTACAAAATCAATCACCATTAAACCATACCATACCCATCATTAATCCTGTCTTTCTAAATCCCTGCTGGATCTTTCCCATTTTCTTTACTCCCTTCCCCACCCCACTCAGCAAATTGTGTGATCCTATCATTTCCTACCTGACCCCACCTCACCCCTGCCCACTCTCACCCATCTGTTCCCCCCTCTTCCCCCTTGGGTCCTCATACAGGTTTTACTATTTTTTTCTTCTGTTTTTATAATAATGGTCTCATGCAGTATTGTTCCTCATGAGACTAAGTTAGTTCCCTCAGCATAATAGCCTCCAGTCTCTCCCAAGGTATGTAGTAATTTTCAAAATCATTGCCCCTGAATGCTGCATAGCATTCCATCGTGAATGTACCATAAATTCTTCATTCAACTCAATCCATTCAATTGTGGTTGGACATTTGGGCTGTTCCCATGATCTTCCAATTGTGAATAAAGCTGCTATGAGCATTGGTGTATAAATCTCCATTTGTGTCTCAGTTCTAATTTCCTTGGGGAATATTCCTAAGAGTGGAAAAGTTGTAATTTCTATGTTCAGCTTTTTTGGGAAATGTCACACTGCCTTCCAGAATGGTTGTACCATTTTACAATCCCACCAACAGTGTGTGAGAGTTCCTCTCTCTCCACATCCTCTCCAACATTTTTTGCTTGTTTTTCCATTCAACTTTGTCACTGCTATTGGGGGTGAAATGGTATCTCATTGTGGTTTGATTTGCAACTCTGTAATTGCCACTGATTGTGGGCATTTCTTCATGTGTCTGTTGGCCATTTGAATGTCTTCCTCTGTGAAAAGTCTTTCCATGTCTGTTGTCCATTTTGTAACTGGGTTATCAGTCTTTTTCTTGTGGAGGCCCTGTAGTTTTCTGTAAACTTGTGTTATGAGACCCCCATAAATTGTCTAGTTATTCTTAAGTGAAGTCTCACACTTATTTCTGCCTCCTAGCAAAAGCATTATTGGATTACCCGGGACTTCTGCAATTACCTCATCCTCTGATCACTTATTAGCATTTAGTGTCTATAGCAATCATACAATACTTACACTGTATCATGTCATCATTTGCCTTTTATGTATACACTCTTATTTCTCTGTAGCTCTCAGAAACCTCTTAAAGTCTAGATCTATGCTTATAGTCCCCAAAACCAAGCAATGTTTTACAGATGGAGGTTATGTAACCAGGGACAACTGCTGGTGATTTGAAGAAATCATTAGAAATGAGAAAATAACAAGTGAGCTTTTGTTATAAAAGAACGTTAAAGAAAAAAGATTATTTCTCACACTTTCCAGTCATTTTTGGTGTCTTTAAAATAATAGGATGTGCAAAGAGTCAAGTTTTCAGAAACCTCCTGATCTCCTCAAGATAACATATTGAGGGATTTTGATGGAAGATATTGCAGATTTTTTTTACCTTCATATTTACAAATAGTTCATCTTCTTAAAAGAGTCTCAATTTTTACTAATTGGGTATTGTAAAAATTTAATTATATGTGTATGTTCCTGTTAAAAATATATTAACAGTAGTGCATATGAAAAATATGCATATAAAGTTCATAAAATGAAAAATAAGAGCCCTCGCCCCAGTCCACTTGGCCTATGCCTCAGAAATAACTATAGTAGGGATTTATTATTTGTCCATTCAATAGCATTTATATCTGTAAAGATACATTAAATAGGTTGCAAGAATTGTGCTAAATATGCTACTTGAATTATTGCTTATTTTCACATTATGTAGATTTTCTTCTGTATCAGTATATACAAATCATGTTATGTTTTTTAAACTCTGTTTTGTGCACTTGCTGCAGAAGGTCAAGGACTGCAGCCTTCAATATGGATTAAAGCTCAAAATCAAGAAAATAAAGATTCTCACCACCGGGCCAATTCGCAGCATTGTGATGGACAGTGAAGGAAACTGAGATTGTTAATAGCTTTAGTTTACTTGGCTCTACAATCAACGCTCTTGATACTAGCAGCCAGGAAATCAAAAGACAAATTGCATTGGGGAAGTCTGCTGTCAGGGACCTTTCCAAAGTACTAAAAAGCAACGATGTCAGTCTGGAGAATAAGGTGCACCTGATCCAAGCCATAGCCTTTGCAATTACTTGCAGTGTGTCAGAAAGCTGGACAATGACTAGGGATGATAGAAATGATGACTTTGGGCTGTGGTGCTGGAGACGTGTGTTGAGTATACCACGGATGGCTAAGAGAATGAACAGTTTCACCCTAAAGAGGATGAAACTAGGCTGCTCCTTGGAGGCAAGGATTCTGACATTTCATCTGACATACCTTGGGCATATTGCAAGGAGGGACCAGTCCTTGGAGTGAGACATCATGCTTGGAAGGGTGGAAGGACAGCACAAGAGAGGAAGATCCTCGATGAGTGACTGAGGTAATGGAGGTAGGTGTGTGAAAGACAGTAAGGTTGGCACAGGATAGAGCAAGGTTTGGAGCTATTGTACATAGCGTCACTATGAGTCACAAGTGACTGGACGGTGCATAACAACAGTATGTCATCTTTTAAGAGATTTGATACCTGTAAAAGTTCGCATAAATCATATTAAAACTTTATGATTAACCTATACTGATATAACAAATCGGTGGGTCCTTGACTTTAATCTTGTTCATTAAAATGTTTGTTGAAATAACTATTGATTTTATCACAATTATAATAACACAGAGAAACCCCATCACACTTTGCTAGTTGTTCTTTCCCTCATTTCCTTTGACCCCTCCACTGAGTTTTCAGAAGCCTATAAATCAGATCGCAAAGCTTTTGTCAGGCAGACTACCTGGTAGATTCAAATCACCAAAGAGACAAAGGTAAGACATTAGCATTGATATAGCAGACCAGTCTTAAATCAATTTCCCTGGTTTAACTTGTACTCACTTGGTGGATGTGTGTTTTAAATGTAGTTTATGACTTTTAGAGGTTTGTGAATTCACCGCCTTAGTCAAGATACTCAACATTACAAAACAAAGATGCCTTACTGCTACCTTTTCATAATCATCTCTTCAATCCTTCAACTTCTGACAACTAATGATAAATTTCTTTTAAAAATGTTAATATAAGTATGTATCTTTTTGCCCCTGTTTGTGGAAAGGGATGCTCTGGCAATCATAGTCCATAAGGAGTTTTGCTGCTAACCCAAAGAGCTTCTCTGTCAGATGAATCCACCAGTGACTTCTTCTGGATAAAGAGGAGCAATCTCTCATGCAGTTTACAATCTCTACAAACACGCTGGAGGGTCAGCTATGAGTCATTTCCAACATGATGACAAGGTGGGGAGAGAAACTAGGAAAATGTACAAGGGTCTGTCTGCCTTCTTATAAAAGCAATGAGTGTTTGCTTTTTTAATCTGTTGGAAACTTCTTGTTTAAATGTGGTGTGTCCTGTTGACTATAGAGAGGTTACAGTCTAGGCCATCTGATCTCAGTGATTTTAGCAACTGGTTTTCTGTACAGGTACCCACCTATCTTATATATGACCACACAACTACTGAAAGCACAGCCCATCCTGGGTTCTGTTTTGAAACTATTTCTGTCTTTCCAGGATCTCCAGCCCCCAGAGTGGGTGGGAAGTCCTCTGTCATTAGAAGTTCGCCTTCAGTCATAAACTTGGCTCTCCGTGAGGTTCACATATTTTCCTGTGTGGGAGTCTTGAACCTCCAGCTTGTATTCTGTTTGTGGCTCCTCTGTGATCTCATTACTTCATCTGTTTTACAGCATTCACTACAGTCAACCTTGCACTCTATCTATCTGTGGGATTGGCTTCTCCCCTACCCTACACACTAGACTGTAAGCTCTTAGAAGACAAGTCAGACTATGGATTTGCAACACCAACCCCCAGATCATGCCTCTCTGGAAGTTTCAATTCCCCAGTCACTCCTCAGGAAGAACATTGACAGTCTCCTTCCTAAGATTTCAGGTGCAGAACCCTCTGTAGGGTAAGCTATGAATCAGTTCAAACTTGATAAGAATGATTGGGTTAAGAAAAGACTAGATAGCCTTTGACAGCCACTCAGATATAACACTGGGCTTTGCATCCAGTGACTTAAATAAATATCTATCTGTTAACAGGGGAATAAAGGTAACTGGAGGGTGAAGCTGGAACACTCCTTGGAGTCAAGGATTCTGAAGCTTCATCTGACACACTTTGGGCATGTTGCAAGGAGGGACTAGTCCTTGGAGAGGGACATCATGTTTGGGAAAGTGAAGGGACAGCGCAGGAGAGGAAGACCCTCGGTGAGATGGATTGATTCTGTGATTGGGGTGGTGGGAATGAGTGTGTTGGAGACAGCGAGGTTGGCACAGGATAGAGCAGTGTTTATGGCTCTTGTACAAAGGGTCGCTATGAGTCACAAGTGACTCAACGGCACATAACAACAAACAACAACAAATGAGAATGACTTTTTTCCCCATTTAAGCATTACTCCTTGAAAATTCAGTTGCTGCATGTGTCAATATTTTGCTCCTTTATATTGTTTGACCTCATAATTTTTATTATTATATGACTTACGGAAGTTTGTGTATCCGCAAATCTTAACGATGTTATATTATCTGATACCACAGTGTCTTCATTCGCAACACATTATAGGAAATTAAATATGAATGACTTTAAGAGCCAGGAGCTGCACTGAGGTTAAGATAGATAGGGCTAGCCTTGGATTTGAGGGCAGCTTTATGCATACGGTCCTGGGGAAAGTCTAAGCTGTCTTTACACATGAAAATGTATAAAGCAAAAAATACTTACATATTTGCACATATTTACACATTTGCCCTGTACAATTGACTTTGACCTTCAAGAACAAGAGCAGTACTCTTTGTTAGGTTGCAAGAAACCTCCAGAGGAAGCTTCTGACCTTCTTCTCCACTGGGATGGTTTCCAGTCCACCTCGGGCAGCGTGCCTGGTCCATGAGGAGCCAGTGTGAAAGTCAGCTATCTGAGGAGGTCAAAAGGGGAAAGCACTCTATGAGTTTGCTGCAGTTTTTGGAACCATTTCCTGTTGAAGGAGAAAGAAGATCTCAGTGTATTAAGATAATATTGCCCATTCACAGCAGTCAGGAAACAGTAAAGGAAAAATGAGCAAGACTGAAATTCAGCCCACATTTAACCATACAAGTGCTGAAAACAGCTACTCAGTTTATTTTAGAAAATATGAACCAAGACTCTGTTATAAGGCATTTTTAAAAAGAAGCAGCTAGAAAATGCAGTAACTGTGCAAATGTGTAAGAGTGCTGCCACATGATGGACTTTTTCTGTTGATGTGTTAGCCCTTGGTCAGGCCATGGTGACAATGTAAACAAAGAAAGGCCAGAGATAGATTTTCTGGATGGGAAAATGTACTTTAGATCTTTTTTTAATGTCTTTTACCAAGTAAAATATGATGCAAGCCCATGTAGACAAGAGCGGAATATTCATAGGCAACTAGAAAAATTTGAATAGCAAATTTTATTGGTTTACAGATGGTTCCTAAATGTGACTTTGCTAAAATAGAGTACAGAGGAGAGAAATAGAGGATAATTTATTTCAATGACAATGGAAACAGGTTTAGACCCCCATTTAAACAATTATTTTGCTATTTCTGCTAAAAGTGTCTTCTATAAATATAGTTTGTTTTAAAGAGAGTTACTTTGATAGTTTCTTCAAATTTGCATGGAGGCCAAGTGTATGATCTTTAAATAGTTTACTCTCTGCTTCCCTTCTTGCTCTTTTTCTTCTTTTTTGTTCAATATAAGTGAGAATTTTGAGCATAGTAATGCTGAAATACCAGGATAATGACAAAATATCTTTTATGGGGGGAAAAATCCTTTATGTATCAAATTTAAGTCCAACAGTTGCTCTGTGGGGAAAGGATGGGAAATTAACTCCTGTGTGATTTACTGACTCTGAAAACCCACTGGAGGGACAGCTATGAGTCAGTTATTCAGGCCATTAGGGATCTCTGGTCATCTAGTGGATAAAGAAGCTGTGCTGTCAACTAAAATTTTTACTCTACCGGATGTTTGGCGGGGGTAAGAAGAGCTATCTCCTCCCGTGCTATTTACAGGTTCTGAAAACCTGCCAGACGGTCAGCTATGAGTCTGTTCCAACTTGACAGCACATAAGAAAAACATTTAAGACATTAAGTGTCTCAAAGTTAGCATGTCGAAAAACAACTTCAGCTGCCTTTTTCTGTGTTCTCGCTGAGAAATCTAGAACTGTCAAAGTTACGGTTGTCTCCTTTTTCTCTCTGTCAATTTTTAATCCTCTTCTCTCATTGAAATATTTCAGTGCCAGCCTTTTTTTTCTTTATCAGTCCCCTTTTCTGTCCTATGAATCACCATACTCTTATGTCAGATTCTAACTTCATTTTTAATGTAGATTTCTAGAATTTCCATGCTGGAAGCTAACTC
>NW_006399762.1:18578362-18583737 GCF_000299155.1 Elephantulus edwardii
TTTTTAAATTTTATTTTATTAATTTTAATGAACATTTACAGAGATTTTGGATTTCCATTCATTCATTGTTACACTTTTCTCCCTGCCCATCCTTCCCCCGCAGTTCTCTCCTCTCTTTGAAAAATAAAAGAAAAATTCCTTCTTTAGTATACAATACCCCCCCTACCCCTCCCACCGCCCCAAGTACACTCCACTAAGCAACCTTAATTCTGGACTCTTGTGATAACCATAATACCCCATCATTTATTGCTTTTAAATTATTCTCTCCTGCATCTGTTTCAATGCCGTATACATAATTTATCCAGTTATCAGTCTTACCCCAAACCTGATGTCAGTCCCATTCTACAACAGTGGCACCATGCAGTATTTGTCCTTTTGTGACTGAGATATTTCACTGAAGTAGACTTTTAGGCTTTTTCCCTTCTGTATTGACTTTTTTTTTGTCCCTTTAGTTCTTCTTCATGTACATATTTTTTGTCATTATGTACCATCTGACCTTCCAGTGAGTTTTCAGAGGCTAGATATCAAATAAAAGTTTACCCATCTTTCTCTCATAGACCACTTGGTGAATTTGAACTGCATACCTTTGAGTTAGCAGAGTAATTCCTTACCTCTATACCAAAGAAGCTCCCTCTGTAATGTTGTTGTTATTATGTGCCCTTGAGTTGCCTGCAACCCATTGCAAACCTTATGTATTGCAGCTCTGAACCCTGCCCTGTCCTGAGCCGGTCTCACTAATTCTGACTCACCAGTCTGCATTGGAAGTTACTGTATCAATCCATTTCATCCGGGGTCTTCCTCTCCTGTGCCGTCCCTCCACTCTTCCAAGAACGATGTCCTCCTTCTCCTAGGATTGGTCTCTCCTGGACACGTGCCCAAAATATGTGAGATGGAGCTTCTATATCCTAGCCTCCAAGGAGAAATTGGGTTTCATCCTCTCCAGGACAGACCTATTTGTTTTCTTGGAAGTCCAGGGTATGTTCAAGACTCTTTTTCATCACCACAAGCTGAAGGCATCAATTCTTTTTCTGTCATCCTTAGTCATTGTCCAACTCTCTGAAGTATAACAAGTATTTGTGAAGACCATGGCCTGGATAGGTGCACTTTAGTCTCTAGAATGACATTGTTGTTTTTCAGGACTCTGGAGAAGTCCCTGAAAACAAAGTTTCACAATGCAATTCATCTTTTGATCTTCTGACTAATGGTGTTAAGAGTGTTGATTGTGGATTCAAGCAATAATTGCTAACAACCTCAATCTCATCTCCATCTATTATGGTGCTGCCAATTGGCTCAGAGGTAAGAATCTTTGTCTTCTTGATGTTGAGCTTCAATCCATATTGAAGACTATAGTCCTTGACCTTCTGCAGCAAGCACTTCAGGTCTCCTTGAGTTTGAGAGAGCAAGGTTGTGTCATCTGCATAATGTAGGTTTTTGATGAGTCTTCCTCCAATCCTGATGCCAAATTCCTCCTACTTCCCAAATGATCTGTTCTGCATATAGATTGAAAAGGTATGGAGACAGGATGCATCCCTGACACAGTTCTTTCCTGATTTTGAACCATGAAGTGTTTCCTTGCTCTGCTCTGAGGCCTACCTACTTCTTGGTAAAAGTATAGGTTTCGTATAAGCATGATCAAGTGCTCTGAGATTCCCATTTTCCTCAATGTTAGCCACAATTTATTGTGGTCCACACAGTCAAAAGCCTTTGCATAGTCAATGAAACACAGACAGACATTCCTCTGGTACTCTTGTTTTCTGCCAAGATCTATCTATATATCCTGGCAATACTGTCTCTAGTGCCATGGCCTCTTCTAAATCCAGCTTGTATTTCTGGTAGTTCTCTGTCAATGTATATATGAAAAGAAAAAAGAAATAAAAGCAAAACAAAAACCACCTCAAACTATTTTAACTACAGTACCTAAAAAAGTGGTAGTGAGGTGGTCCATTTAAAAATAATTTTTTTTATTGTATTATTTTTACGTGTACCGTCAAATCAGATCTGACAGGTACAGGAGGAGATTGCCACCTCCTTCTCCAGCAGAGCATCTGGTGGATTTGAACCATGTACCTCTGGGATTGCAGTGCAGCGTCTTGCCACTAGGCCACCAGAGCTCCCTAGGTGGTCCATTTTTGAAAAGAAATGAATAAGATATTTATTTAGCCTTCAGTGTGTGCAGTTTTTGTAAAAAAAAAATAGAGTATTACTTAATAGATGTTTTTAAACATATTGGACTATTCCAATGGTAAATACTAGATTAATTAGTTCCATAAAGCCAATATTTATTCTGTTCTTGGTTGTTCTTATATTTATTGTTCAATATTTATGCTTAATCTTGAGAGTTATTATCACAGTCAAATATTATCTCATCAAACTCTTTGAGCTGTTTGACAATATTGACATAGAGTACTTTCAATGAATGTCTCATTATGTTAAAATTATGGTTTACAGGTCTGTGGTGGAATCAGGGTCATATTTTTGAGCTAAAAGAAAGAATTATCCCAAACTGAAGAGATAAAATAGAACATAAATTATATATTATATCTTTTACTGGGTGTTCATCTATAAAAATGATACAAATAGTGCCAATTGCAATCAAGTGATAATAATTCACAAGTCTTATAATTGTTTTTGCTGTTTGTTGTTAGGTGCCATTGAGTCAAGTATGACTCACAGTGACCCTATGACAGAAGATCTGAAACTAGTACTGTCTTGAGTCAACCTCACACTTCCTGACAAACAAGAGCCCATTGCAGCAGACACCTTGTCAATCTACCTGTTTAAGGTCTTCTCCTTCACCAACCCTCCACCCTTCCCAACATCATGTCCCTCTCCAGAAATAGCACCCCCTAGCAATATATCCCAAGGAGGTTAGGCAAAGCCTAACCTTTAGGCAAAGCACTCTGGCTGCACCCTCTCCAAGATATATCTGTTCATTTTCTTAGCTGTCCATGGAATGCTCAGTGTTCTTCTCCAACACCACAGCTCAAAGGCATCAATTATTTTTCTATCATCCTTATTCTCAGATGCATAGCTAGTAATAAAAAACACCATGGCCTGAATCAGACACACCACACCTTAGTCCTCAAACTGACATTACTACTCCTCAATAATTTGGAAAGGTCCTTAAATGCAGATTTCCCCATTGCAATGCCCTGAAGGATACTGTTTAATGTTTTGCGTTGCTATTGTCAATTGGATTTCATATACATAGATCTTTAAAGTGCCTGATGCTCAAAGAAGATATCTTTCTATTAGTTTAGCTAAAATGTAATTTTGTTTTAAGACTTAGAATTTTTTTTGTTTCAAACATAAAGATTATTGTAAGGAAATAATTTCAGGAGTAATCTAACTTTTAAGGCATCCAGAAGTTTGAATTCTACAAGAATTTGAAATTCTGTTCTACATTTTCTCTTTTGATTAAGAATCCTCTCTAGGCTCTTTGATAAAAATATTTGGTAATGGTAACCAGTCACTATCTAGTTCTTCTGATGCCTTGGCAGTGGAGTTACTTGCTTCTAATAAAATTTGAAGCTCTACAGAAATAATTTCAATTAACTCAAAGAGTTAAGAAAATTATACTCCTACAAATGATGAGTACATTTCTCCCTGTCTTTATAAAGTGAGAAGTGTCTTCTGATATTTTAAAACATATTTGTGAATTTAGTAAGTGAAATATTTGTATTGATAACAAATTGTAAAGATGACCTTTCTGAAGGGCGGTGAGGTTGAAGTCTATATGTAAAAAGTCAAGGAGCCTTGAAAGAGAATCTGAAAGACTGTTTTTTTCTTATTTAAGTTTTTGTCATAATAATAGCTAGTATTTACTGAGCAAATACTTTGTTCCAAATATTAAACTAAGAATTTTATATGTAATGTTTTATTTAAACTCTAAGGTTGATAATTATTTCATAATGTTATTTTCAGTTTACAAGTAGGAATATTAATGTTTAAAGACTATAAGACGTTTAC
This sequence comes from Elephantulus edwardii, assembly GCF_000299155.1. Lineage (NCBI taxonomy): Eukaryota > Metazoa > Chordata > Mammalia > Macroscelidea > Macroscelididae > Elephantulus > Elephantulus edwardii. The sequence goes on from NW_006399762.1 coordinate 18,582,332, forward strand.
CTGAGATGACAAAGTAAATGAAGGACAGAGTTATTTTGGAATGTTGTTTTTGTTGGTCAAATTAACTCTAGCTCATTGAGACCTTAAATACATTACCTGGTCCCATCCTTACACTTACTGATTCCAAAAACAAGAATATTAAAATAAAATTTCATGTCCCCTATAGTTCTATTCATAGAGCACAATAACATAAGAAAACTGTAATTTCAATGGCTGCTCCAATAGCTCTTCTAACACAGAGTGCATTCTATTTTCAATATAAATGACATCTAACCAGAATGCTAACATGTTTTCTAAATGTAATCAATCAAATATTCCTAATTTAGTATGCAAGTTACATTTTGACACCTTGTGTACCAGATGCCTAGCAATTCTCATTGTACAGCTCAGTTTATCACATTTTGCAAACTTTCAGCTTTCAATGTTGAGGTTGAAAAGAAAATTATTTTAGACTGTCCTTTCTTATAAATCAGTGAGATAATTCAGAAGAATATATTACTGCTTTTTTGACAGTTAATACTTTTGTTTTCATTAAAAAATAAATTTAGAAAGAATTAAATACATTGCAGGAATGAAAAACAGTAAGAAAAGCTTTTGCTCTGTTGAAGCTAGCATTCTAAGTGAAGGGATGGGCAGGAAGAAAGAATTAAAATAATTATTCATAAGGTATTACAAGATACATTAAAAAAAGAATAACAGACAAGGAGTAATGGATGGAAGGGGTGCTGTTTTTAATAGAAACATAAGGAAAGTCCTCTCTGATATGCTGACATTTGCAAAGGGACATAGACCAACTGATGGAATAAGTGATGCAGTTATTTTTGGAAGAACATTCTAGGCAGAGATAAAAGCAGGTGCAAAAGATTTACGATGGGAATAAGAAGCTAATGTGCTGAAACAGTGAACAAGGACACGGGAAGAGGTTATAGAAGTGGAAGTTGAGATGCACATTGCATAGACTCTTGGAGAACCCTATAAAGACTTTAGATTTTATTTTCATTGAGATGGAAAGTCGTTGGAGCCTTAGAGCAAAGAGATGATCAGTTCCTAATTGCATTCTGGCTGTTAAATGAAGAACAGACTCTATGAGACAAAAATAAAAGGAAGCTCATTCACTGTCATCAAGTGGGAGTTGATTCATAACTGACCCTCCAGTTCATACCAGACACTTCAGTGGGTTTTAGAGGCTGTGAATTGAGTGGGAAGAGATTTCTTATCTTTCTTCTTCTGAGTTGGTGGTCTAGGATCCACCAGAGGAATTAGTTAGACTTTGAGTTAGTAGCACAAACTCCTTCCAACTACTCCCCCAGAGATCGCTAGAAGTGTTGTTGCGTACCTTTAAGTAGAAACCACGCAAAGCTGACACTCCAGAGGATTTTCAGAGGCAGTAAATGACACAAAAAGAG
>NW_006399762.1:18583837-18588802 GCF_000299155.1 Elephantulus edwardii
CTCTTCCATGGCTAGGAAAGGAGACTGCCACGGCTGACAGGTCAAGCTAACCATTTCTTGGAAGTCTATGCTAATATGATATTGCTAAGATAAAATCTAATCAAATTGCTCCTCTTCTTCCACTCCTTCAAAGATTTGGAATGAGAAATTGTGGTACATTCGCACAATGAAATACTATGCAGCATGAAGGAGCCAACATTTTGAAAAATGCTATATAAGCTGGGAGAGACTGGAAAGCATTATGATGAGTGATCAAACTCAGCTCATAAGGACAAATACTGCATAAGACTATTATTGTGAAAATAAAAGGATAAGTAGTAAAACATGTAGGAGGATCCAAAAGTGGGAGGGGTAGGGATAAAGCAGTGAGGATGCACAGAGGTGAAATCACAGGGATGCACAACTTGTTGGGTGGAGGGAAAGGGTAGACTAAATAGGAAAGATCAGGTGGGGAACTGATCCGGGGGTAATAGCGGCCATAGTCCAATGGTGATTAATTTTATAAAACACAGTGAATGAGAATGATTGTATAAAACACAATTTGAATGAAGAATAGTGTAAAACACAATATATATGAACTTTGCAAACAAACCAATATAAAATAAAATTAAAAATCCAAACTCGACACTCTTCTCAACTTGTTTCTCAACTTGCTATTCCTGCCCACCTTATTACTCAGTGACTTGAATATAATGCTGGTCACCTCCACCTTGCTTTCAAAAATTTTGCTCCTAGTTGTTCTTGTTGTTATGCCCCCCCCAGTTGCTGATGACTCATAAAAGCCTTATGTACAATAGCTCTGAACCTGCCTTACACTGAGCCAATTGCACTGTCTCTGACATACCTATCCCTATTACCACAGTTACTCTATCAATCCATCTCATGGTCTTCCTCTCCTGTGATGTTCCTCCACCCTTCTAAATATGATGTCCTCTCCAATTACTGGCCTCTCCTGGTAATACACCCAATGTATATGACATGAAGCTTCAAAATCCTTTCCTCTAAGGAGCAGCTTAGTTTCATCCTCACCACAACAGACCTGTTTATTTTCCTGGCTGTCTATGGTTTGTTCAATACTTTTCTCCAGCACTACAGCTCAAAGGCTATGATTCTTCTTCTATCATTCTTAGTCATTGTCCAACTGTCTGATGCATAACAAGTAATAGTGAAAACCAGGGCTTGAATCAGACACACTTTAGTCTCTAGACTTACATCATTTACTCTTCAGCACTCTGGAGAGGTCCCTGATAGCAGATTTTCCTAATGTGATTCATCTGGATTTTTTGTCTGCTAGTCCCAAGAGTGTTGATTGTGGAACAAAGCAAGCTGAAATGGTTAACAGTTTTAATATCTTCTCCATTTATCACAGTGCTGTCCCAGTGGTAGGAATCTTTGTTTTCTTGACATTGAGCTCATGTAAAAATTCTCCCCTTCTACAAGATACATTTCAAAGTTCCTCTTCTGGATTGTATCACCACACTCTCGCCATCAGTCTCACTTAAGTTCCTCAGTGTCCTCATGTTGTTCATTCGTTCACTCATCCTACAAAAATTCATTGAGTTATTGGCTGTGAGGACCCACCCATTGCCCAAAGAAGGGGAAAATCATTAAGGTTCAGTGGGAACCAACTCATAGCTGACCCTCCATTGAATTTCAGAAGTGTACATCACAGGAGAAGAGATTTCCCATCATTCTCTCACCAAGCAGGTGGTGAATTCCAGCTGCCAGAGAGGCACATTTTTTGGTTTAGCAGCACAACTACCTACCAACTATGCCACCAGAGGTCCCTGTCTATTGCTAGGCAATCAATTCTGTTTCACAGGACACTTTGTTAATTTAATCGTGCCTCCTCACAGACATAAACATAAATTCCCTGGAGACAGGATCCTGTTGAATAAAGTGTGTAATGAATGAATGACTGGATTAATGGTTGGTTAGAGACTTTCAACTACAACTGATAATTATTCCCTATAAGCATCTTCATTCTTTATAAGTACTAAAAGAATTATTTTTAAAAAAACATTTAACCATCATGTGTGAAAAGTTCAAGATAAAAATAAATACTGGTACTATTTGATTTTAGTAAACATTCAATCATAATAAATTACAGTGTACAGAAGAATAGTAATCCCAGCACACATAATTGAGCTCATATGAAACTTATCCCTAGACCAAGAGAAAGAGCAAAAGAACACAGCATAGGATAAAATCAGGAAAGGTATGTCTCAGGACTGTACTCTTCCTTCTTTCCTTCATGTTTTTTTTCAATCTGTATACTGAGCAAATCACTTAAGAAAGCTGGACTATGTAGAGAAGAATATGGCATCAGGAGAGGAGGAAGATTCATCAACAACCTGCACTATGCAGATGGCACACCTTGTTTGATGAAAATGAGCAGAATTTAAAATACTTGCTGCAGAAGGATCAAAGACCTTTAATATAAGGTTACTTCTTACCATCAAGAAAGCAAAAATACTCACTGTGGGCAAATAGGTAACATTATTATAGATGAAGAAGAAGAGAGAAATTATCTTGTTTGGATGCACAGTCGACTCCCTGGGCAACAGCGGCCAAGAAATAAAAAGACATAGTTGATAGGGAAAAACTGCTGTCAGCAACCTCTCCAAAGTTGTGAAGAACAGCGATGTCAGTTTGAATCTTAAGAGGTGCCTGATTCAAGCTATGGTCTTTTAAGTCACTGACTATGCATCTTAAAGCTGGACAGTGAATAAAGATGACAGGAGAATAATTGAAGCCTTTGAGTTGAAATGTTGTAGAAAAGTACTGAATATCCCATGAACTGCCAAAAGGGCAAACAAATATGTCTAGGAAAAGGTATAGCACAGTGCTCCTTGAAGGCAAGGGTAATGAAATTCTGTCTGCCATACTGTGAGCATTTTGTTAAGAGGGGCCAGTCCTTAGAACAGGACATCATGGAGGTGGAGGTTAAGTGAAGGAGGTGAAGAACTTCAGTGAGATAGACACAGTGACTGTAACAGATGGGCTCCAGTATGTCAGAGAGGATGAGGATGGCACAGGATGGACAAGATTCAGATCTACTGTTCAGAGGGTTGCTAAGAGTATTTGTTGACTTGACAACCACTTAACAATACACAGTCGAGAGATCTCTGGTGGCCTAGTCTTTAGGGTTTTGTGCTGCTAACCAGAAGGTTACCCCCTTCAATGGTGCATCTTCTCCAGAGAAAGATAAGCAATCTCCTTCTGTGTATGATTTATGGCTTCAGAAACTCAATAGAAGGTCAGCTATGACTTGTTCATTCATTAACATAAAGTCAATGATTGACTCAGAAACAGTACTATTTTTCTAAGAGGAAGCACGGTGGTGCAATACATAAGAACTGGACAACTAAACCAAAAACTAAAAGATTTGTGCTTGTAACCCACTCAGTGACTCCAGAGAAGAAAGCCCAGTCCATCTGTTCCTGTAATGAAAGTCGTTCTTGTTCTTTGGGACCATCTGAAAGCTGGCCTATAGAGCAACTTGACAGAACTCCCTCTTTCTTATATTCTCCCCACTTCTCAACAGGATACAACATTGTTGTCACATGCCATCAAGTCAGGATCAATTCAGAACTGACCCTCCAGCAGGTTTTGGAGTATATGGGGCATTGAACTGCATGCTTTTGGGATTTCAGTGCAGCTTTTTACCAGTTGGCCACCAGAGCTCTTTCTAGACAGGGTATTTTGTTGTTGTTATGTACCAAAGAGCTGCCTTCAACTCATAGCGACCCTTTGTACAACAGCTCTGAACTTTGCTCTATCCTGAGCCAACATCAATGTCTCCGACACACCTACCCCAATTACAATTACACCTTCCCCAGTCACTGAGTCAATACATCTCATCAAGGGTCTTCCCCTTCTGCCCTGTCCCTCCACCTCCCAAACATAATGTCCTTTTCCAAGGATTAAACCCACCTTGCAATGTGCACAAAATATGTCATATAGAGCTTCAAAATCCTTGCTTCCAAGGAGCAGCCTGATTTCACTCACTCCAGGACAAATCTGTTTGTTCTCTTAACAGTCCACTATATAATCAATACTTTTCTCCAGCACTATAGCTCAAAGACATCAATTCTCCTATCACCCCTAGTCATTGACCAGCTTCCTGACGCATAGTACATAATTGTAAAGACCACGACCTGAATCAGGTGTACTTTAGTCTCCAGACTGACATAGTTGCTCTTCGGTACTCTGGAGAGGTCCCTGACAACAGGCATTTCCAATGAAATTCGTCTTTTGATTTCCTGGTTGCTGGTACCAAGAGTGTTGATTGTGAAGCCAAGCAAACTAAAGCTGTTAACAATCTTTAAATCTCTTAACCATCCATCATGATGCTACTAATCAGCCCAGTGGTGAGAATCTTTATTTTATTTTTTATTTTCTTTATGTTGAGCTTCAAACCATATTGAAGGCTACAGTCTTTGACCTTCTGCAGCAGAAATAAAGCTAAAATCTCAACAAAATGACAGATTACTAATATTTTATTGAGTGAATCTTATTATCTTCTTAAAATATATGCTATCAGTACCCTTTTCATGTAACTTTGTGACCTTTGCTGACAGTCTACCAGGCTGTTTAAGCAAGCCTGTAGTTTTGCAGTGTTAAGGAAATGATCTGTGGTGGTGTACATCTGACCAAAGAACACTTTCCTCACTTTCCGCAAGGTCAATGTCAAAACTTAACAAAATTTTGTTTTTTAAATTCTGAGTGAACTTCCCTAAACACTTGATATCCATGCACTCAGTTAATCACATAAGATCGCTATGGTTATTATGCACTCTTTACAGATAAGAAAAGCCTACCCTGTCCATCTTAACAACCACTAACCACACATGCCAATTTGTTGTTGTTATGTGCCATCGAGTCACTTGCAACTCATAGCGACCCTATGTACAACAGCCCTATACTCTGCTCTGTCCTGTGCCAATCGCACTGTCTCCAACA
>NW_006399762.1:18596604-18597250 GCF_000299155.1 Elephantulus edwardii
GAGAGGAGAGGAGAGGAGAGGAGAGGAGAGGAGAGGAGTAGAGAGGAGAGGAGCTGCTGCTGTTGTTGTTGTTAAGTGCTGGAGTGTAGGCGACTCATGGCAACCCTATGAATGAAAGTCCTCAATTTGCATGACTTTCATCCTTTCTCCAGGTTCATAGGAGAATAGAAGTAGGACACTAATTAAGAAGCTATTACAATAGTCCAATTATAACAGTTCAAGTTTACATTGGTCAGGTTTGAGTTATTCCTGAAGGTAAGACTGACAGAAATCAGAGAATGACTTCAACATGAGATATGCGAGAAGAAAAATAAAGTGCTAAAAACATTAGCAAGGTTCGTGCAGTTTTATTTGTGTTTTAGTTTGTTCATTCCTCCTTTGATAGATTTATTTGCCCAGTATTTTTGCATGCCAGAATGCTAGTAAAGATGCAGGACCCTGTAACACAACACAAGACAAAAATCCCTACTCCCGAAAGCTTTTGATCTATTTAATTTTACAAGTATATTTTTAAATAACATTTATTTTTCTAATGGTAATATTAATTCCCAGATAATCTGTTCGGCATATAGGTTGAAAAGGTATGGAGATAGGATGCATCCCTGGCGTATGCCCTTCCCAATTTTGAACCATGCAGTGTTCCCTT
>NW_006399762.1:18600310-18614098 GCF_000299155.1 Elephantulus edwardii
GACTCGACGGCACATAACAACAACAACAACAACAATATTAATTCATATTTATTGAAAACATTTAGGGGAAATTTGAGAGAATGCTTAGAAAACGGTTTAAAATGTTAACATATACTCACCCTTGAAATTTGACCCTGTCTAGCAAATATTTTGAAAAGGTGAACTCTAAGAAGAAGAACATAAAGTAGAAATGGAGGATGATTCATCAACAATCAGTGTTTTTTCAGGTAACACAATCTTACTTGTAGAATGTGAAGAAGACCTGAAGTAGTTACGGCACAAGATCAAACACTATAAACTTCCTTGTGGATTTCATCTCAACATAAGGAAAACAAAAATCTTCACCATTAAACTAATATGCAACATTATGACAGAGGGGAAAAAAGATTGAAGTAGTCAACAAATTCATTAAAGATTGAAGTATTCAACAATTTTGTTTTACTTAGATTCACAATAAACAGTCATGAGAAATCTGCTCTCAAGGTCCACCTTTAAAGTTCTAAAGAACAAGGATGTCAATTTAAAGTCTAAGGTGTATCGGAGTCAAGCCATGGTATTTTCAGTTGCTTTCTCTGCATCTAAAAGTTGGACAACTAATAAGAAAGACCAAAGAAGTATCCATGTTTCAAAATTTTGGTGTTGACAAAGAATATTAAAGTAACATGAACTGTCAAAGGAACAAACAAATCTATCTTGGAAGATGTCCAACCAGAGTTTTCCTTAGAGTCAATATGGTGAAACTTAGTGGCAAAAAACTTTGCTACAATCCTGAAGGAAAGTGGTTCCAATCCACCAAGTGCTCCATGGAAGAAAGATTGGGCCATCTCCCATGCAATTAAGTGCCTCTCAAAATCCACCAGAGGGTCAGCTTTGGGTCAATTCTGACTCAATGGTACACAGCAACAACATCAACAACATTATCTGGAGGGACCAGTCCTTAGGAAAAGGCATCATCGTGCGATTGGCACAGTGACTATCATAATAAGCTTGAGCATGATAAAGATTGTGAAGATGCTTCAGGATAGGGCAAGGTTCAGATCTGTTCTTCATACACAAGTCAAAGTCAGCTCTAGGGCATCTAATAACAACCAATAACAACTAAATTTTTTTCTTTCTTTTTATTTCAAATGTATGTTTTCTCCAAATTCATTTAAGATTATAATTTAGATATTACTTAATTTTACACGCAAGAGGGTTTTTCACCCAGCGCAGTTATTTAGCATAGCATTTAACAATTTCAAAAATATAATTTTTAATGGACATATAATTTTCTATCTTATACATATACCATCTTACATGTCCTATCCCTACTCTCACCTTAGGGGGAAAATCCTAGAAATAGAGTTTCTAGGTCAAAAATTAAATTTTTAATGGTTATTTGAGAAATTGTTAAACTGCTTAAATGAAAGTGTCAGTTATGTACCAATTAACAGCATAAGAGAATGTCCTTCTCTTTGTACTCTGCTTTACTAATTCTGAGTGTGCATTTATTTAAAGATATATTATTTTGAAATGAAACACAAAATGTTTTTTAATTATTGTAGTTTATACAATGAATTTATTATTTACTACTTATTTTTCTTTCATTCCCCTTCTAAGAGTCTCTGCCAGGCCGTTCAGTGGCAAATCTGGGACAGGGAACTGGAGATTAAGAAGCCTGGCTCCTCATTAGACTACGTGAATTTTGGCGAGGCCAACAAAGGTTAAAGTGACTTCCTTACTTAGCTCTTCTGAGCTGTGTTTTTGCTAGCTGATCCAAGGTAATCAAGAACAAAGAAAATGGACTCAAATTATCCAAACTCACATGCCATAAATATATTTTATTAATTTTAAAATAGATAGCTTACTATGCCAAATATCTCCTTTCACATTGACTAAATATCTATGTCCGTTCAATAACAATTTCAACAAGCAAAATTATCACTTTTGTTTTTGCTAGGTGCCACTGAGTATGCTCATAGCAGCCCTATGAACAACAGATTTGAACCCTGTCCTATCCTGTGCCATCCACAAACTCATTGACAGTCACTGTGGTAATCCATCTTGCTGAGAGTCTTCTCTTTTGCCAACACTCCATCTTTTCCAAACACGATGTTTCTTTCCAGAGAAGAGTGTTTTCTAGCCATATGCCTTCGCCTCAAAGTATGCGAGAAAAAGCTTCATCAACTTTGTCTCCAAAGAGCTCTTTGGCTGCACCTTCTCCATAATATATCAGTTTGTTCTTTTAGCAGTCCATGGGCTACTCAACATTCTTCTCTAATATCACAGCTCAAAGGCATCAGGCCTCCTTCTGTCATCCCTATTCATTTTCCAGCTCTTAGATGCATGATGTTTTTGTTGTTGTTAAGTGTCATCAAGTCACGAGACTCATAGCAACCCTATGTACAACAGCTATGAACACTGCTCTATCATAAGCCAATTTCATTGTCTCCAACACACCTACTCCAATTATCCCAGTCACTGAGTCAATCCATCTCATCCAGGGTCTTTCTGTCTTGTACTGTCACTCCACCCTCCAAAGGCGGATATCTCTCTCCAAGGACTGGTCCCTCCTAGCAACTTGCCCAAAGTATGTCAGAGAGAGCTTCAAAATCCTTGACTCCAAAGAACAGTTGGATTTAATCTTTTCCAGAACAGACCTCTTTTGTTCTCTTAGCAGTATATGGTATTTTCAATACTCTTCTTCAGCAAAACAACTCAAGGGTATCAGTTCTTCTATCATCCTCAGTCATTATCCAAGTAATTGTAGCAAGTCACTGTGAAGACCATAGCTTGGATCGAGCACACCTTAGTCTCTAGACTAACATCATTGTTCTTCAGCACTCTGGAGAGGACCCTGAGAGCAGATTTTTCCTAATGCATTTTGTCTTTTGATTTTCTGACTGATAGCATCAAGAATGTTGATTGTGGAGGCAAGCAAGTTGTTAACAATTTGAATCTTTTACTTGTCTATCATGATGTTGCCAGTTAGCCTACTGATGAGAATCCTTCTTGATACTGAGATTCAATTTACACTGAAAATTGCAGTCTTTGACCTTCTACAGTAAATGTTTCATGTCCTCCTCAGTTTCAGCAAGCAAGATAGTGTCGTCTGCATACCACAGGTTATTGATTAGTCTTCCTCCAATCCTGATACACCATTCCTCCTCTTAATGTCTAGCCTCCCAAATAATCTGTTCTGCATATATATTGAAAAGGTATGGAGATAGGATGCATCCTTGATGTACACCTTTCCTGATTTTGAACCATGTGGGTGTTTCCTTGCTCTGTTCTGACAACTGCCTCCTGATTCAAGTAGAGATTTCACATTAGCACAATCAAGTGTTTTCTGGGTTTCCTATTCTTCTCAGGTTAGCCACAGTTTTTTGTGATCTACACAGTCAAATGCTTTTGTATACTCAGTGAAACAGACATTCCTTTGGTACTCTCTGCTTTCAGCTAAGATCCACATAACATTGGCTATGATGTTCCTATTGTCATGGCCTCTTCTAAACTCAGATGTACATTTGCAAGTTCTCTGTTTATATACTATTCCAGTCATTTTTAGATAATAGTTTTTCAATTTCAATGAAAATTTACAGAGACTGTGGATTTCCATTCATTCATTGTTGCACTTTGTTCCCCTCCCAACTCTCTCCCCCAGTAGACTATCCTCTTGGGAAAGTAAAAGAAAAATTCTTTCATTGTTTTACAATCCCTCCCTCCAGGTCCACTCCACTATGAAGCCTTTGCTCTGGACTCCCATCATGACAAAAATACTTAATCACATATCCCTTTTAAACAGTTTTCCTCCTCATCTGTTTCAGTGCAGTATACATTATTAAACCCATCTTTCTCAGTCTCCCCCCAACCCCAAGGTCAGTCCTGTTTTACAACAGTGGCACCATGAAGCATTTGTCCTTTTGTGACTGAGATACTTCACTCAGCATAATGTCCTTGAGGGTCGCCCATTTTTAATAATGTTGCATGAGTTCTTTGTTTTTCAATGCAGCGTAGTATTGTGAACAAAGCTGCGATAAACATGGGTGTGCATAGATCTGCTTAGATGTCAGTTATGGTCTCTTTGGGGTATATTCCGAGTAGTGGAATTCCTGGGTCAAATGGTATCTCTATTTGCAACTTTTTGAGAAAGCACCATACCACCTTCTGTGGTGGGTGCACCACTTTACACTTCCACCAACAGTGAATAAGGGTCCCAGTTTCTCCAAAACCTCACCAGCATTTGTTGCTTGCTGTTCGGTTAAATTTTGCTATTCTTACTCAGATGATATCTCATTGTTGTTTTGATTTGCATCTCTCTTAGAGCTAGGGATTTAGAACATTTTTCATGTGCTTTGGTGAAGTGTCTGTTCATATCCTGTGTCCATTTTTCAATTGGATTATTTACTTATCTTGTTGTGGTGCTCAAGTATTTTATAAATTCTGGATATAAGTCCCTTATCTGATATGTCATTACCAAATACTTTTTCCCAGTCAGTGGCTTCCCTTCTTACCCTATTGGAGTTTTTGGATGTGCATAGGGATTTGATTCTTAGAAGTTCCCTTTCATCTATTTTATCTTTTCCTGCTTGTAGATTTTTCAGGATACTTGGAAGACTGTTTATGTTGTGGATTAGGACTGCTAGCATTCTTCCAAGCTTTTCTTTAATGAAAATTATAGTCCTTGGTTTTAGTCCTAGGTCATGATCCACCTTGAGTTGGTTGTTGTATATGGAGTGATGTGCGGATCTTGCTTGAGTCTTTTGCAGATACTTTTCCAATTTTGCCAACACCATTTGTTAAAAAGCCTGTCATTTCCCCACTTAAGTTATTTCATCTCCTCGTCAAAAATCAGTTGACCATAGACAGACGGGCTGATTTCCAGGTTCTCAATTCTATTCCATTGATCCATGTGTCTGTCATTGTACCAGTACCATGCTGTCTTAACCACCACAGCAGTGTAGCAGGATTTGAAATCAGGGAGTGAGATGCTTCCTAACGTTCTTCTATTTTTAAGGAGTGCTTTGCTTATTGCGGGCTTCTTTCCACTCCAAATGAACCTGGAGATTGCCTTTTCCATCTCGTTGAAGAATGGGATTGGTATTTGTATGGGGATTGCATTAAATGTGTAAATTGCCTTTGGTAGTATTGCCATTTTCACAATATTGAGTCTTCCTATCCATGAGCAAGGGATAATCTTAAATAGGATCTTGTTTGTACGTGATATTAATGATATTGTTAGATAATTTCCATACTGTTAAATCACCTTTTTTTTTGAACGGAAATATAGATCTCTTTTAGTCAGTTGGCCAGGTAGTTATCCTCCAGATTTCTTGGCTAACAACCTGGTAAGTGCAACCAGGGCAGAATTTGTTTGTTGAAATAAGTCAGTTGGTATGCAAGCAATTCCGTGACCTTGTTTTTTTTTTCCCAATTCCTTCAGAGCAGCTTGAAATTTCTCCTTCATCACCATTGCCTCTTGATCATATGTAGTTTCATGAAATTCCTCTGTTCAGCTAATTCTTTTTGGTACAGTCACTCCATGTGCTCTTTCCACCTTCTTTTAATGCTTCCTGGGTCATTCAACATTCTGCCCACAGTATCCTTAAGTATTGCAACTTGAGGCTTGAATTTGTTTTTCAGTTCCTTCAGCTTAATACTTAATGAGTTTGTCTTTTTTATTTTCCAAATCTAGATCTTTGCACATTTCATTATCATACTGCCTTGTCTTCCTGTTGTTGTTAAATGCTGACAAGGTGAATGTTGTTTGTTGTTGTTAGGTGTTGTCGAGTTGAGTATGCCTCATAGTGACCCTATGAACAGAAGATCTGAACTCTGTTCATCCTCACACTCTTCAGACACACAAGAGCCCATTGCAGCAGTCACCATGGCAATCCACCAGCTTGAGGGTCTTCCTTTCTTTTGCCAACCCTCCATCCTTCCCAGCATCATGTCCCTCTCCAAGGAAAAGCATCTCTTAACATCATGCCCAAAGTATATGAGGTGAAGCTTCATCATTCTTGCTTCCCAAGAGAGCATTCTGGCTACAGCCTATCCAAGACATATCTGTTTGTTCTCTTGGCTGTCCATGAGATGGATGTTCAGTGCTCTTCTCCAAAAATATAACAGGTCAAATAGAAGTGAGTAATGATCAGAAAACACAATTCCTCCCTTGAAACGTTTGCAGTCACTGGGGGCCAACAAACAGTCAGGCATGTAATTAGAAGAAGCAGATGAATAAAGGAAGAGGGCAAGCAAAGGTAAGAAACAGTTTTTTCTGAGCAAAAGTGAGAAAGGAAAATTTATTGACAGTTAGCTGTGTAATTGGGAAGTCTTCTCCAGACAGCCTGACTTCCTAGTATGCCTCTAAATAACGTGTCTTTCTCTTTGGGATCTTTTGGATTATAATGTGAAATACTAGTCTTCTGAGTCTCACTTTTCTTAAATCCCCCTGATACTATAGCAATATTTAAAATCTATTGTACTGATTTATTTAATAATATTTATTGGTTTTATTATTGAAAATATACAGAGCAGAAGATGCTGTTTTAGGTACCATCAAGTCAAGTAAGACTCTGGTGCAATCATTGTGGAAAGCAGTTTGGCCTTTTCTCAAAAACATAATGCTGAGTGAAATATCTCAGTCACAAAAGGACAAATACTGCATAATGCCACTGTTATAAATCAGGTCTGACACAGGGGAGAGAATAAGAGTGGAGGGTTAATCATCATTGTATTGGAACAGATGATAGAAAGGACTGTCTAAAAGATATATATGATTAGGCATTATATGTACAACAGCCCAGAATAAGAGATATATTGCCAAGAGGACTGGGTGGTGGTGGTTGGGGCAGTTAGGTAATTGGGCAACAATGAATGAATATATTTTTTTAAAAATGTAAACTGGGTGGGGGGGGGAGAATGAGGGAGTAAAATGTGGAGTAATGAACGAATGAAAATCTAACTTCTCTGTAAACATTTGTTAAAATCACAATTAAAATAATTTTTTTAAAAAGTGGAGGGGCTTTTTCGAAGATGGTGCCAAAAGCGAAGAAGGAAGTCCCCGCCCCTCCCAAAACTGAAGCCAAAACAAAGGCATTAAAGGTCAAGAAGGCAGTCCTGAAGGGCGTCCACAGCCCCCCCCCCAAAAAAAGAAGAAGATCCTCACGTCACCCACCTTCTGGTGGCCTAAGACGCTGAGACTCCGAAGGCAGCCCAAATACCCCCAGAAGAAACAAGTTTGACCACTGTGCCATCATCAAATTTCCCCTGACCACTGAGTCAGCTATGAAGAAGATAGAAGATAACAACACACTTGTGTTCATTGTGGATGTCAAGGCCAACAAGCACCAAATTAAACAAGCTGTAAAGAAGCTCTATGACACTGATGTGGCTAAGGTCAACACTTCGATTAGGCCTGATGGAGAGAAGAAGGCCTATGTTCGACTTGCTCCTGATTATGATGCTTTGGATGTTGCCAACAAACTTGGGATCATCTAAACTGAGTCCAGTGGGTTAATTCTAAATATAAATTTTTCTCACCAAAAAAAAAAAAGGTGGGGGGAGGAAAGTGAAGTAAGACTCATTGCTACCATATGAATTACAGATCAGAACCCTGTGCTATCCTGTGATATTCTTATCATTTCTGAAATATTTCAGCCTTTTTCTGTAGTCACTATGTCAATCCATCTTATTAAAGCTCTTCCTCTCTTTCGTCTACCCTCCACCTTTCCAAGAATAACATGCCCAAAGTATGAGAGATAAAGCTTTGCCATCCTTGCCTCTAAGGAGCATTCTGGTTGCACCTTTTTTATATATTTGTTCTTTTGGAAGTGCACGGGATATTCGGTACTTTTCTCCAACATCACAACTCAAAGGCATCAAGTCTTATTCTGTCATCTTTATTCATTATCCAATCTTCAGATGTATAACAAATGAATGAAAAGGCCATGGTCCAAATCAGGTGTGTCCTAGTCTTCAGACTGACTTCATTGCTCCTCAGTAACTTGGAGATGTACCTGACTGCAGACTTTCCCAATGCATGTTGTTGTTGTTGTTATTGTTATGTGCTGTCAAGTCTCTTGCGACTCATAGTGACCCTATGTACAACAGCCCTAAACCCTGCTCTGTCCTGTGCTTATCTCACTGTTTCTGACACACCACCCCAATTACCCCGGTCACTGAATCAATCTATTTCATTGAGAGCCTTCTTCTCCTGCACTGTCCTTCTACCCTCCCAAGCATGGTGTCCCTCTCCAAGGATCAGTTCCTCCTTGCAACATGTCCAAAGTATATCCGACGAAGCCTCAGAACCCTTGCCTCCAAGGAGCAGCCTGGTTTAACCCTCTCCAGAATGAATCTGGTTTTTTTGGCAGTCCAGAGTACTTTCAATACTCTTCTCCAGAACTACAGCTCAAAGGAATCAAGTCTCCTTTTATCCTTCCTAGTCATTGCCTAGCTTTCTGGTGACACCATTGCTCTTCAGTACTTTGGAGAGGACCCTAACAGCAGACTTTCCCATCGCAATACGTCTTTTAATTTCCTGCTGCTGGTGTGAAACAACCTCTCCTGGATTGCTGGGACTGAACATGTTAATTGTGAATCCCAGTAAAAGGAAATGTAACATTTACATTGACAATTTCAGTCTTTTCTCCATCTATCGTATTACTTATAGGTCTAGTGGTGAGAATTTTTGTTTTCTTGATATTGAAATGTAATCATGTTGAAGGCTTTGATCTTCTGCAGCAAATGTTTCAAGTTCTCACTTTCAGAGACAGCAGAATATACATCAGGTCAAAACTTTCTTCATGTACAACTCTATGACATGGATTATACCCTTCCAATTGTAACATCATCTCTCCCTCCTTTTTCTAGTTATTTCTCTCCCATTAATATAAACTCATTGCCCTCTAGGTTCCCTATTTACACGTTCAGATTACTGTTGGCAATTTAATCTCTTAAAACATCATATACAGATCATAAAACATCTCTAGGCAGTTTGTTAGTTAAGACAAACTATTGATCATTTTGAAGATTACTTCTTGGTTTAAGGGAATATTTTTGGATTAAGAGTTGAGGTATAAAGATTATTGAAGGACAATAATTTTAAGACTTTATCCAACAGTTTTTACGATTTCTGAATTCCATAAAAATTTGTACATCTTGTCTGTATCCCCTGCCTCTTTTGAACAAGACCCTTCTATAGAGTTTTTGATAAAAATTTTCCGTGATAAGGCAGCTCTGGTTGCCTAGTGGCAAGAAGGTGCACTGCAATCCCAGAGGCGCACAGTTCGAATCCACCAGATGCTCTGCTGGAGGAGGAGGGGCAATCTCCTGTAAAGTCAGATCCGATTTGATGGTACACACACACACACACACACACACACTCTCTCTCTCTCTCAAATTTAAGAAAAAAATTACTGATAATAACTGAACACAACAAGACCAAATGAAAATTGGTAATTTCCATTTCTCTACCTATTCTTGGTGTACTATGGTTATAGCATTCAATTATTAACTAGAAGGTCAGTAGTTCAAGTTGAACAGTCCCTCCAAAGGGATAAAGGGTGGCAGTCTACTTCTGTATAGACTTACAGCCTCTGAAACCCTATGTCCTCCCACAATGGCAGCCACCATGAAGAAGGCGGCTGCAGAAGACGTCAATGTTACCTTTGAAGAACAACAGAAGATAAACAAATTTGCACAGAATATGAGTAGAATCTCAGAGCAAAAGGAGGAGATAAATGTAAAAAAGAAACAGCTGCAGAATTTAAACGTTTGTGATGATATTATGCTGGCATATGATGACTGCCTAATGATACCCTACTAAGTGAGTGACGTTTTCATTAGCTATTCTCAAGAGGACACACAAGAAATGTTAGAAGAAGCAAAGAAAAATTTCCAAGAACAAATCAATGTCTTAGTATCCAGAGTGGAATCCATCCAGCGGATGCTAGCAGATTTGAAAGTTCAGTTATACGTGAAATTCAAGAGCAACGTAAACCTAGAAGCAGATGAAAGTTAGACATTTTATAATGTTCTTTTAAAATTTGTTTCATAAACTTGAATATTATTTAAATTGATAATTTATCTTCTTCAAATTATATGAAAAACAAAACCTTTCATTTTTTAAAAAATTTTCATTTATTTAATGGAAACTTACCTATTTTCACATGTCTTGCTTATTTATTTTATTTTTTTCTTTATTTTATGGTGCTCTACACGATCAGAGAAACTTTTCTAGTAATGAACAATAGAAATGATCCCTGAAAGTATAGTCTTTTATTTTATATTTTTAAAAGATGACAATATTCAGCTATGTATTTTGCATGATGATTCTATCAAGTCTAGGGGTTCTGTTGTCAGTTATTAAACTCAGTTAAGCAATTAAAAAAAAAAGAAAGCCTATGTCCTACAGGGTGGCAATGGATTGAGTTGTGATTGACTAAATGATATTATTCATTCCTTTATTTAGTTCCTGAATCTCCTTCTCCTGTTGCTCCAGACAATTAGAGATTAATTTTTGTCCTTTGAACAGACAATTGCAAACTTGTTTTTTATAGAACATCACACTTTTTATTAATTTTTTTTCAGAGCTGTCTTTCTGCAAATGAAATATAACTTCTGGCACCAGGCTTAATAAGTTCAGGAAGGACATGGAATTTGCACCAGTAGCTAAATAATTAGGCAGCACATGGCTCTTTAAATTCTCAGAGGATGGGGGTACCACATTTATGGATGGCATAAATGCTGTTTGGAATGGCCTAAAAGACCCAGATCCCATATATCGTGATGGAGACTCTACCTTCTCTTGGAGGAAATGCTTTGTCTGGAGTTCTGACGGCTGTTCTAGAGATGTAGAATCATGGTTGGGGTAGGGATTCTATATCCACATTAGTTTCATCAGTAGTACAGACACATTATGTATCCTATGTGATTTATTTTTATTCTCATGCTGCTTTTTGAATAGATATCTGAGGAAGCCTTAAGAATATTAATTGGCAGTCCTTCAAGCTTTTAAGATCTTGAAATTTATAGAGCAAATTAATTGGTAATAGAAGCTCAAAACACATTATTAGGCCAATTAACTGAGATGTCTCACAAAACCATGATCCTACATCTCTAAACCAAGGAACCCTCCATTCATTACAGTATTTGTATAAAAACAACCTCAATATGTACTCTTTTGGGGGGTATCAGGTCTTCAAAAACATCTGTTACATATTTTTTGTTAATTTAACTTTTTACAGGCGTACAACTTAACTGAGCACAATTGCATGATTCAGCTGTACAGCTCTACCCTTAATCAGTGTGATTTTGTTTTGATCACCCTAGAATGAAGCTCTATCTTTGATAAAGCAATAACCTCCCTTGCCTCTCTTCCCTCTTATCACTGGAAGCAACTAATAAACTTTGGTCTTGATGCACTTGGTGGTTTGCTTGTTTTGTTTTGTTTTGTTTTTTAATATAAGTGAGGTCAGTCATGCAATATAGTCCACAAAAGATGATTTCTTTCACTCAGTAAAATGACTTCAAGCTTTCCATATGAAGTAGCACGTATCAAGACTCCAATTTTCTCGGTGGCTGAGCAATATTCCATTAAATATCTATATCATGTGCACGTGCTATAATTTTGTTGATCCAAGTATTTGTGGATGGACATTCATGTTGCTTCCACTTTTTGGTTATTGTAAGCTCAATCTACTTTTTATAGCACTGTTTCAAACTTTGAAATTTTGTGGAATGTATCAGAGTACTGATCATATTTATAGTGTCAGGTTTGCCTTTTGCACTTATGAATTTGTGAACACAGAACATTTTTAGCTTAACAGATCCCTTCTAATAGTAAAATACTTTATTATTATGTTGGTACAAATGTGAAAGATTAATATTGTATATGAAAACATTTCAATGTAAAAGTAATTTTTACTTTAAAAATGTTAAAACCTTTTTGTGGGCCTATAGCAACCTTTCTGGACCCTTGGTGTGTTGGCACAAGTATTAACGGAGAAGTATGCCCTGCAGCTGGTCATATTAATCTTATCAACACCCAGTTTCTATTCAGAGGACTTTTTATGCACAGCTAATCTCATCTGTAGGTGTAGCTCCCCATTCATCCTATTAAAAGAGAATGTTTATTTTTTTTTTTTACTGTCAAAGGACTGAGTGGCCACTTAAAAATCAATAAACAAACAAAATTGCTGTATGAGCCTTAATAAAATGGTCCTAATTTGATAGTGCAAACTATGTGTCAGATGTCAATTCCAATATTTAAATAACCTGATGAGATAAAAAAAAATCGTATCCTTAATGAGAAGGATTGACACAGTGACTGCAAGAATGGGCTTGAGCATGGCAGAGGTAGTGAAGATAGTCTTAGTTGACTTGACAGCACCTAATAACAACATCACAGTTACCATATTCTCCTTTTAACAGATGAGGAAACTGAAGCTGTGAATTGTGTAATGAAATACCAAAATTCACAAAGGTAGAGTGGTAGAACTTAAATTAGAATACTTACTGAGTATTCCATACTCAGACTGGTTCTCACATGAAGCAACCTCTCTCCTTTTTTGATAATTTATACCTTTAATAAACAAACTGCATTTAAAATTTATAAAAAATGTGAAGGAAATTGGAGGAAAAGCATCTACAATCATCAAATTTTTTGCGATGAAGGTGGAATTAACTCTTAACCGACCTTCTAGCAGATTTTACAAGGTTGTAAATCTTTTGTCCATCTTTGTTCTGTGTGGATTTAAACTACCAGAAAGGCATGGTCTTCAGGTTAACAAGATAACTCTCCATAGACTGCACCACTAGAGTGCCCTTCCATTATCATGTCTCCCTACATTTAATATTAATTTTTTTTGCTTCATTGTTTATTGTAACAAAGTAATTAGGAACACCCAAATGTCTTACAGGAGAAACTTAGTGGCCAGGCCTTGGATTCAGACTTACAGGGAGTAGACACATGGAGAGTGAGACTGTGTTCCAAAGGATTTTTAAGACTCTCAGAAGGGGACCAACAGGCCTTTCTTTCAAGGATCCTCTCGATGGGTTAAAATCATCAACCCTTTGGTAATCAGTTGAACATGTAACTCTTTGTGCCACTTATAACTTCCTGTTCATTGGTATCCAAACCCCAGAAGTCAATACTGTCTCATGGCTACCCTGCATTGGCTTTTCCCAGGCTGTAAATCTTTACTGGAGGAGAATGTCAATCTTTCTCCCAAGGAGCAGCTGGTGGATTCAAACTGCCAACCTCTCTGTTAGCAGTTCGGCATACTGTACAGCAGACCAGCAGGGTTCCTTTGTTTTTGGGTGGGTTTTGGTTTTTTTCTCCCTCCCATTAGGAATCTGTTTACTGGACCAGGGACCCAAACCCCAGAAACACCATCATGTGACCAGCAGGGATAACAGCTGTATGTGCTTCCAGAGGTTCCCACCCCCACACTCCGCACATGCAGGCAGGCAGTTCTTGATTCCAACTGCCATATCTCACGATGCAGGGTGCCACATGGAATATGCAACCAGGGGCATCTTCAGGATGGGGCCTAATATGAATTGATTAATATTACTTTACAAGATACATACATATACTTACATATTGGGAACACCTAATTGTTGTGATTCACAATTGACTCTATCTACATGAGCCCGTTTTTTTCTGATCAGTTTTGCCTTTTGTCTGCATGATATTAAAAATTAAAAATTATGATAGTTATAGGTAATGTATCTGCCAATTCCTTTCGATACAATGACTCAGTATATTCCTTCCATCTTCTTTTAATACTTCCTGGATCATTT
>NW_006399762.1:18617088-18624354 GCF_000299155.1 Elephantulus edwardii
GTCTGACATACTTTGGACATGTTGTAAGGAGGGACAGGTCCTTGGAAAGGGACATCATGCTTGGGAGGGTGGAGGGACAGCATAGGAGGGGAAGACCCACTATGAGATGGATTGATTTAGGGATGGGTGTGTCAGAGGCAATGCGATTGGCACAGGATAGAGCAGGGTTTAGGGCTGTTGTACATAGGGTCGCTATGAGTCTCAAACAACTCAACAGCACATAACACAACAACAACCACATATGTAATGTATATATTACAATAACTATTCCCCTTCTTGCTCTGATCCACAATCAATTCTCTTGACTCCAGCAGTCAGGAAGTCAAAAGACAAGATGCTTTCAGAAAGTCAACTGTCACGGCTCTCTTCTAAAGAGCAAAGTTGTCAGTGGAGACAGTAAGGTGCTCTGATCGAATCTTCATGGATGGGCACTCAGCCAGAAGCCTCATCCACGCGGTAGTGCCCCACGCCCGGAAGATCCGCCGTTCAGCACAAGCCTCAGGCTTCCTTCCGGCTGGAAAGGGACTGTCAGCATTTCTCTCCCAGCCTCGTAATAAAGGAGTCGGTTCGAATACACCAGCTGCTCTGCAGGAGAAGGATGGGCAATCTCCTCCGGTGCTATTAACTGCCTCTGAAAACCCACCAGAGGGTCAGCTATTTTCCGACTCCACGGCACACAACAGCAACAGCAACAACAAAGGAATGTTTACTGTGTTTCTTCTTTTGGATTATATTGTCATTGTTGTTATGTACCTATGAGTCAGAACTGATTCATAGCTGAGTCTCCTGTAAGGTTCCTGAGGCTGTAAATCACACAGGAGCAGCAGCTCGCCCATCTTGTTCCTGTCAAGCTGCTGATGGATTCAAACCTGGTGCCTTATAGTTGGCGGCACAATTCCTTACCACTAAACTACCAGAGCTCCCTCACTGGATTAAATTATTATAATATTGGAATATATTATTAAGTAAAAATTTCAGATTTGACTCTAGGATCAAAAGTCGTGAATGAGACTCTTACAATATCTCTTATGAGTCTCTTATAATATCATGAAATTCATTTTAATAGACCTCTGCTCAATATTTAGGATAAAACTCAACTGGAATTCCTCAGAAAAGAGTGAAACTGAAAATTTAATGAATAGAAAAAATTATATTTAGTTCTGTTTCTAAGTCTTTAGTAAAAAAATTTACAAGAACAATCTTTCTCAAATTCTTTTAAACAAGGTATAGAAAAATGTAGTAATTTAAAAATATTTTTATTAGTAGTTTTGCTGTTCCTTCATAAAACATTATACTCATTTTCATTATTTTAAAAAATGGTTAACGCAGGAAGTTATAAAATTGGTTTACTTACAGTTGCTGATTCGTAATCACTTGGGGACTGTTGGATTTCTGTTCGGTCTTATTCTAAAAAATATTTAGAGGATAATTTTTTTAAAGTTTTAGTGTATTCCTATTAAATGTACATTTTCAAACTCAATTTACTAAGTACTTTTCTCATAATTAAAGACTTCTCATAAACATGTTTTTAATGACTGTGATATTCTGCTGAGAAGTCCTGCTAGTAGAGTGCATAATGTGTTGGGCTGTTAACCAGAAGGTTAGCAGTTTGAATTCACCAGCTATTCTGAGGGAGAAAGGTGAGCAGCCTTGAGAACTCAATAAAGCATCACTACGAGTTGCATTGGAGCTGTAAACGGGTTTTGTTTAGGGTCCTGGTGCATAGTGGTTAAGCACTTGGTGGCTAATTTAAAGATGGGCATTAGGAGCTCACCATCTGCTTCTGAGTGAGAAAGACGCAGCAGTGTGCATTCATAAATATTTATGGCATTGGAAAGCCCACAGGACAGGTCTATTCTGTCCTTTAAGGTCACTATGAATGGCAGTCAAGTTGACAGCATTAAGTTTGGGTTTATAGGGGTTTAAATCTGCTAATATAAGTGATTCTATCATCTTCCCTGAAGACGTCATGGAATTCATTGTTTGGGCAGTCTCAGAGAATGGAGGTAGATTTGCAGAGGCCACTAGGATATAAATCTTTTATAGGTCTCCCTTAGTAATTCAACAATTGTTTTTCAGTATCTTCAATACTATGTTGGTGACGCATCTGTCCTTAGGAAGCCTTGCCAATTTATATGTTAGTCTCCTCCTCTGTAAATATATTAGTGAAGAGATTTATATGTATTTTAAAATTGCAAATTAATTATCATCTACTTTAATGTTGTTGTTGTTGTTGTTGTTATGAGCCATCAAGTTGTTTGCAACTTATAGCGACCCTATGTACAAGAGCCCTAAACACCATTCTGTCCTGTGCCAACCTCGCTGTCTCAAACACATTCATTCCCACCACTCCACTCGCAAAATCGATCCATCTCATCGAGGGTCTTCCTCTCCTGCTCTGTACCTCCACTCTCCTAAACATGATGTCTGTCTCCAATGACCAGTCCCTCCTTGCAACATACCCAAGGTATGTCAGACGAAGCTTCAGAATCCTTGACTCCAGGGAACATTCTGGCTTTACCCTCTTCAGGACAAACCTGTTGGTTCTCCTAGCAGTCCATGGTATATTCCACACTCTTCTCCAGCACCACAATTCAAAGGCATCAATTCTCTTTCTATCATCCCTATTCACTGCCCAACTCTCCGATGCATAGCACATAATTGCAAAGACTATAGCCTGGATCAGGAGCACCTTAGTCTCCAGTCTGACGTCGTTGCTCTTCAGTACTCTGGAGAAGTCTCTCACAGAGCAATTCGTCTCC
This sequence comes from Elephantulus edwardii, assembly GCF_000299155.1. NCBI lineage: Eukaryota > Metazoa > Chordata > Mammalia > Macroscelidea > Macroscelididae > Elephantulus > Elephantulus edwardii. The sequence goes on from NW_006399762.1 coordinate 18,619,851, forward strand.
TGATTCCCTGGCTGCTGTTACCAACACTGTTGACTGTGAAACCAAGTAAACGAAAACTGTTAACTATCTCAATCTCTTCACCATCCATACTGATGCTGTCAATTGGCCCACTGGTGAGAATCTTTGTTTTCTTGATATTGAGCTTCAATCCATGTTGAAGACTACAATCCTTGACCTTCTGCAGCAAGCGCTTCAGGTCCTCCTCAGTTTCATTGAGCAGGGTTCTGTCATCTGCATAATGCAGGTTGTTGACGATTCTTCCACCAATCCTGATGCCACATTCCTCCTCATACAGCCCAGTGTCTCGGATGACCTGTTCTGCATACATATTGAAAAGGTATGGAGACAAAATACATCTCTGATGGACCCCTCTCTTGATTTTGAACCATCCATTATCTCCCTGCTCTGTTCTGAAGACTGCCTCTTGGTCCAAGTATAGGTTTCGCATTAGCACAATCAAATGTTCTGGGATTCCCATTCTCCTCAGAGTCAGCCATAGCTTGTTGTGATCCACACAGTCAAAAGCCTTTACATAGTCAATGAAGCACAGAAAGACGTTCTTCTGGGATTCTCTGCTTTCTGTCAAGATCCATCTAACATTAGTTATAATATCCCTAGTACCACGACCTCTTCTAAATCCAGCCTGCACGGTTCTCTGTTGACATATTGTTCCAAACGTTTTTGGATAATTTTCAGCAGAATCTTGCTTGCATGTCACATCAATGATATTGTTCAATAATTTCCACACTCCGTTGGGTCACCTTTCTTTGGAATGGGCACAAATATTGATCTCTTCCAGTCAGTTGTCCAGCTGGCTGTCCTCCAGATTTCCTGGCACAACTGAGTGAGCACATCCAGGGCAGCATCTGTTTGTTGAAATAAATCAATTGGCATGCAGTCAACTCCTGGAGCCTTGTTTTTTGCCAATTCCTTCACAGCAACTTGAACTTCCTCCTTCATCACCACAAGTTCTTACTCTTATGTTATTTCATGAAATTCCTCTGTGTCAGCCAATTCCTTCTGATACAGTGACTGTTTACTCCTTCCATCTTCTTTTTATACATCCTGGATCATTCAACATTCTACCCAAACCATCTTTAAGTATTGCCACCCGTGGCTTGAATTTGTTTTTCAACTCCTTTAAGAAACGCTGAGCGAGTCCGGCCCTTTTGATACTCTGATTCCAGCTCTCTGCATATTTTGTTATAGCATCTTGCTTTGTCGTCTTGAGCTGCCTTTTGAAATTTTCTATTCAGCTCTTTGATTTCTTGATTTCTTCCTTTAGCTTTGTCTTCTCAGCACTCTAATGCAATACTCAGTCTCATCTGACTTCTTGGTCTTTTCTTCTTCTTTAGCCTTTGTAATGATCTTTTGCATTCTTCATGGACAATTTTCTTGATATCCTCCCAGAGTTCATTTGGTCTATGCTCATTGGTTCTCAAGGCCTCAAACCTGTTCCTGAGATGGTTTTGAAATTCGAGTGGGACAGACTTAAGGTCAATGCTTGGTTCCCGTGGTCTTCACTTAATTTTCCTCAACTTCAGCTTGAATTTGCATATGAGTAGTTGGTGGTCTGGCCCACAATCAGCACCCGACCTGGTTTTCACTGCTGATATTGAGCTTCTCCAGCGAATCTTTCCACAAATGTAATCGATTTGATTCCTATGCATACCATCAGGTGAAATCCATGTGTATAGCCTGTGTTTATGTTTCTTATAAAAGGTATTTGCAATGAATAAATCATTGAATGTGCAGAACTCTGTCATTCTATCTCCAGCCTCATTTCTCTCACCGAGCCCGTGTTTTCCAGCTACTGATCCTTCTTCCCTGTTCCCAACTTTTGCATTCCAGTTTCCCATTATTACTAATGCATCTTGATTGCATGTCTTATCAATTTCTGACTGGAAAAGTTGGCAAAAATCTTCTATTTCCTCTTCTTTGGCCCTAGTTGTTGGTGCATATATTTGAATGATAGTAGTAGTCACTGGACTTTCTTGTATGCATATGGATATTATCCTGTCGCTCACCACATTGTATTTCAGGATAGATCTAGAAATAATTTTTTTCAATTATTAAACCAACTCCATTTTTTCTCACCTTTTCGTCCCCAGCATAGTAAATAAGATAATCATCTGATTAAAAATGTCCCATGCCAAGCCATCTCATTTCGCCAGTACCTAGATGTCAATATTTATGCATTCCATTTCTTTCTTAACACTGTCCAATTTTCCTACATTCCTGCTTCTCACATTCCACATTCTTAATACTTGGAATATACCTTGAGAAAATGAGAACAGAGGCACAAACTGAAATGTGTACACCAATGTTCATAGCAGCTTTATTCACCATGTCAAGAACATGGAAATAGCCCAAATGTCCAACCAAAAGCAAATGGATTGAGAAATTATGGCACACTCATACAATGAATCTATGAAGCACACAAGAACAATGATTTTGTAAATTATTACCTAACTTGGGAGGGACTGGAAAGCATTGTGCTGAGTGAACTAACTCAGTCCCACAAGGATAAATATTGTATAAAACCATTTTTGTAGAATGAGTATAAGGATCCAAGAGGTGTGGGAGAGGGTGGAAGCAGAGGGATGAAGATGTGCAGGGGGAGGGGGGATTAATCATTAGGATGCACATTCTGTTGGGGAGTGTGAGGGAAATATAATTTATTCTTGAAAACAATGCCTTTAAATGTTGTAAATAAACTGGTAGAGGAAGTTCTGATTCACAGAGACCCTCTACTGGGTGTGTGAGGCTGTAAACCTCACACATTGTCAGGAGGCCACTCATTCTTCTCCTGCTGAGCAGCTGGTGGATTTGAACCACTGGAGCCTGTGTGTTAGCAGAGCAAGTCACCACTGCTCCCTGTTCATTTGAGAACATTCAAAAACCGAAAAGGAAAACTAGAAGAGAAATCCCAAAGAGTCAAATCCAAACCTAAACAACACTGACTCTTGATAGATGCTGTTCTACGCAGTTTTCCTTGTATATTTGCATGTACATATGTACCTTAAACTTGTCTGTGGTGATTGTCATGAACAATGGAGAACAATCTAATTTTTTTTATCTTGGAGGAAAATATAGACTCATCTCTGAATTCAAGTTATTTATTTGTGTGATATCTTTATGAAATAAAGTTAGGAAACCTATTCAGTTCAAGAAGCAGACACTCAAAGTGAAAAAAAGTTGATGCAGATATAAAAGAAAGTGAAAAATGGTCAAGGTCAAAGCAAAGGGACACTTCTCCATAGCCCTGTAGTCTCCTCTCCAGGGTCCTCAGCTGCTGTTGCTTCTCATCTTGCACCTGGCCTCCTGCCTGAACCAAGTGCCTGCCCTTTACCTCTTTGTTCTGTTCTGCTCTAAAGGAGACACTTACTAAAACATGGCAAAGCTAAATGCCTCTTTTCTATACTGATGCTACAATGCAAATGTCCATGCCTTTCCAGCTGGGACTGAGCGATTTCTTGAGAACAAAATGGCCTTAGGCCACGCTGTTATGATTAGGCAACATTTCTGTCTGGAAAAGCGCTCAAAGAAATGTCTTGCAACCATGTTTAATAGCCCATGGAATAATACAACTGAACATAGATAGAGAATATCCTTGATATTTGCATTCTACTAAGCCACATAGTCTTTCTAATCACCTGCTATGCATCTGAGAGCTGAACCAGGAATAGATATGGATGACAGAGGAAGAACCGATGCCTATGAATTGTGGTGTTGGAGAAAATTACTGAATAATCCATAAACTGTCAAAAGAACAAATAGATATGTCTTGGAGAAGGCGCAACCAGAGTGCTCTTTGAAGGCAAGAACAGCGAAGATTCATCTTACTTCTGACATACTTTTAAGTGGGTCTAGTCCTTAGAAAGGGACATCAAGCTTGAAAAGGTAGAGTGTAAGAATGTTACCATTTGTGTTAATAAAACAAAGGGTTTAATGGTGATGGTTCAAATCCACCAGCAGCTTGGTGAGGGAAAGATGTGCATCTCTTCCCATGTGATTTACAGGCTCTGAAAACCTGTGGATGGTCAGCTATGAACCTATCAGCAATGAGTGCTTTGTGGCTTTAATTTTTTTTTTAAGCAATGAGTTTTTTAGAATGGCAGACAAAGTTTACATTTGACTGTGTAGTTCAGGAGTGGCTTCCGTAATAGCTTGCCTCCGGAAAATCTATGAACCTGGAGAGAGGATGAAAGACACACAAGTGTTGAAGACTCTCCTTCATAGGGTCGCTATGAGTCGCCTATGACTCGATGGCACTTAACAACAACAACAACACAACAACAGTTCAGGAGTTGTAGGGATGTCAATCAATTCCGCTCATAGACGTCGCAAATTCCTTAAGGGAAACAGGGCTAATAATGCTGAACTATAATGCTCAAGGAACTGAAGAACAGATTAAAACCTAGAGTTGCTGTAATCAAGGATGCTTCGGGCAGAATATTAAATGATCCAGGAAGTATTAAAAGAAGATGGAAGGAATATACTG
>NW_006399762.1:18624454-18625098 GCF_000299155.1 Elephantulus edwardii
ACCCATTATTATCAATGCATCTTGATTGCATGTTCGATCTATCTCCAACTGTAAAAGCTGGTAGAAATCATCTATTTCTTCTTCTTTGGCTCTGGCTGTTGGTGCATATATCTGATGATAGTAGTGTTCACTGGACTTCCTTGTAAGCGTATGGATATAATCCTGTCACTCACAGTGTTGTACTTAAGGGTGGATCTAGAAATTACTTTTTTAACTATGAAAGCAACCCCATTTTTTCTCACCTTTTCATGTCCGGAGTACTGTATCATATGATCATCTGACTCAAAATGCCCCATGCCAGTCCATCTCCTCTATTCAATGCCTAGTATGTCAATATTTATGCGTTCCATTTCTTTCTTAACAATGTCTAAGTTTCCTACATTCATGGTTCTCACATTCCATGTTCCAATCACTAGTGTCTGTTCACAACTGTTCCTCTTCCTTTGTATTTCCACACTTGAAAGTTCTACCTAGGTTGCCCTTTCTGTTAGTCTATGTGTGTTCAGTTGTACATAGGGTTTCCAGAGGCCTGCTATTTCAGAAGTGGATGGCCAATCCTTCTTCCTAGTCAGCCTATGGTGATGAAGGAAGAAGTTCAAGCTGCTATGAAGAAAATAGCAAAAAATAAGGCCCCAGGAATAGAT
>NW_006399762.1:18630015-18652340 GCF_000299155.1 Elephantulus edwardii
GTTGGCGCAGGATAGAGCAGGGTTTAGAGCTGTTGTGCATAGGGTCGCTATGAGTCGGAAACGACTCGATGGCACATAACAGCAACAACAAATAATAATAAATTGCAGAGGGCTAATGCAGTGTTAGGAGAACATGATATTTTATAAAGGTAATATTTTGTTTTAGTTGTTATCTCTTGCTACATCTGAGATAATTTCTAACATACACATATTTGTCACAAGTGAATTAAAGAGGTGAGGGCAGCCCATCCACAAACGAATGGATAAAGAAGCTGTGGTATATTCACACAATAGAATACTATGCTGCATTGAAGCTAAGGAACTCATGCAGTATTATTCAAAATGGGTGACCCTGGAGGATGTTATGCTGAGTGAAATATCTCAGTCACAAAAGGACAAATACTGCATGGTGCCACTATTGTAGAATGAGGCTGACATCAGGGTGGGGGTAAGACTGAGAAAAACTGGATAAATTATGTATGCTGCATTGAAGCCGATGAGGGAGAGAACAGTTTAAAAGCAATATATTTTAGGGCATTATGATTATCATAAGAGTTCGGAACGAGGGTTTCAGAGTGGAGTATACTTGGGGTGAAGGGGATGGGAGGGATTGTACCAATGAAGGAGTTTTTCTTTTGCTTTTAAAGGAGAAGAGCAAACCTGCGTGGGGGGGTGGGGAGGGTGTTGTGGGTGGGGTGGGGAGAAAAGTGCAGCAATGAATGAATGGAAATCCGAAATCTCTGTAAATGTTCACTGAAATTAACTAAAAAAAAAAGAGAGAGATGAGGGCAAAAATGTATGGATGGAAATCCAAACTCTGTAAACTTTCATCAAAATGTCAACAATAAAAAAATAGATGAGTCCATGTGAAAACAATGTATACGAACTTTGTAACTAAATTAGTATAACTTTAAAAAAAAAGACATAAATAAAAAAATAAAGAGATGAGTATATATAAACATGAGTTTGGTTCTTTACAAATGTTAAGTATGTAAGAATTTTTGCAAGGGAGAGAGTGAGTTCCTTGGTAGCAAGAGAGTGGCCAGCGCTTTTGTATATTCCAGGTTGTGGTGAGGACTTGGATTGACGTCAAAGAGAAGAGATTGAGAATTTGAGACAGTGGCCAGTAGGACACACCCAGGAATTTTCCAGCTTGCTGCCACCATCTGCATTACTGAATCAACAGCAAAATTACCTAAGACCCTGCATAAGTCACAGTGGCAGAGATTCCCAATATCAGAGAGGGAGAATAATTGCCCTGGCTCATTCTAGAAGTATCAAGCAGAAGAGAGCTCTGCACTTGAGCATAAAATGCAGAGTGTTGGTCAGCATTTTATTTATGAGTTAGCAATAATCCAATTTCCTCTAGTGATGAGTTTCCAAAGAGAACAATACTTTTTGGAATAATATAATCTGAAACTTCTGTCTTTGTTTCTTATTTTACCCCTTGTCACACAAATAGCAGTTTCATTCTCACAGCACCAGTAAAATTCAGGACGCTGAGTGGCTGGTCTTGTCTGTGGGCAGAAGAAAGAGAAAGTGATTGATTTCAGAGGAAAACACTTAATGCTTAAAAATATCTTCCTGTTCCTGAAATTCTATTTCAGACCTTGATTGTAAAATGTACAAATTAAGTGTTCAATATATGATAGTTATTTCTATTTCTGTTAGATACATAAAATTAGTCATTCTGCTCAAAACCCACTAGAGGGTTTATCATCTTTCTCAGAATCAAAATAAAATTTTTCTCTTCACAGTGACTCTCAGGATGTGACATCAGCTGACTCTCAGCTCTAGGCTGAGCCTCATCTATTGCTATTCTCGCCTTTGCTCACATTGCACCAAGCATGCTGCCTTTCTGGCTCCATTCCAACATCCAATGAACATTCCTACCTCAGGACCTTTGTAATTGCTGTTCTTGTGCCTGAGAAGTCCCAAACCTTACTCTAACGCCATAGGCTCATTGCTGCACACCACTCATCCTCTAGTGGCCTAGTGATAAGAAACTATGCTGCAATCCCAAAGACATGTGGTTTGAATCCACCAGCTGCTCCTTTCATGCAATTTACTATCTCCGAAAGCCCACTGAGGATCAGTTCCGACTTGATGGTACACTACCACCACAACAACCATAACAATTTATCCTTTTAGGTCTTTGCTTAAACATCACACTCTCGGTAAAATCAGCCTGGTTACTTAATTTAAAATTGCAACATGTGCACAAACCCCATCAATTTAAAATCTCTCCATTCATTTGAACTCTCATCAATTTGAAAAGGCCATGGCACCAGGGGTATTATGGATGATGTCAAATGGACCTGGCTGAAAAGAAAGAATATCAGAAGAATACCTATTTATGTTTTGTTGACTATGCAAAGGCATTTGACTGTGTGGATCTTAACAAATTATAGCTAACATTGAGAAAACAGGAATCCCAGAGCACTATAAGTTTGTTTCTATGTTTTTCTACTGTTCTAACTAGGGCTTCTAATTATGTCCTTGATTAGAAAGGTCAGCGGTAGTGCAACCAACAACTAAGATCAAACTAATCTTGTATAACACTCTATAATAATGTGAAAGCAGCAGTTTCTACTACCTAACAGCAACTTTTTTAAAAGGTTTTTAAATTTTTTTAACTTTATCTGTTTTTTTGTTTCTGTTTCACATTTTCCTTCATTGACATTATGCTTCATACAATCATCCTTAAATACTGTGTTTCCTAAAATTAATCATCATTTCAAGATGCCCACCATTTAGTCGGTCTTTTCAGGTCCCAGCGGATCTTTCCCATTTCCTTTACCCCTCCCTCCACCCACCAAATTATGCAACACTGTGATTTCCCCCCACTCATCCTCACCTTTCTTACAGCAACTTTTATACCTCTTTTTGCACCTCAAGGCACTTTCTGTAACTTGGTGTTAATAGTGTTAGCTTTCTTGTAAAATAAAAAGTCATTTAGGTTCATTTTAAAAGAATTGTCTACCAGTTTATTTACAAAATTTGAATACATTGTTTTCAAGAATAAATTCTTTTCATTTCCCTCACCCTCCCACCCATCAAATTATACAATCCGATGATTAATACCCCCCTTCCGCTGCACATCCTCATTCCTCTGCTTCTAGCCTCTCCCACCCCTCCTGGATCTTTATACTTATTGTACAATAATGGTTTTATACAACATTTATCCTTGTGGGACTGAGTTAGTTTATTCAGTATAGTGCTCTCCAGTCCCTCCCAAACTAGGTAATAATTTACAAAATCATTGCTCCTGCTTGCTTCATAGTATTCCATTCTGTTAATGTACCATAATTTCTCAATCCAATCACTTGTGGTTGGACACTTGGGCTATTTCCATGTTCTTGCGATGGTGAATTGTGCTGCTATGAACATTGGTGTACAAATCTCTGTTTGTGCCTCATTTCTCATTTTCTCAGGGTATATTCCAAGCAGTGGAATAGCTGGACCATATGGAATTTCTATGTTCAGCTTTTTGAGGAAGCACCAAACTGCCTTCCAGAATGGTTACTACTCCATAGCAGTAGACGAATCGAACAGAATTGATAAACCCAGAAATAGACCCAGCTATCTATGAGGAGAGGTGTGGTGTTAGGATTGGTGGACTATCTATCAACAATCTCCGTTATGCAGATGACACAACCTTGCTCGCTGAAACTGAGGAGAACCTCATGCACTTACTGCAGAGGGTTAAGGACTGCAGCCTTCAATATGGACTGAGGCTCAATGTCAAGAAGACAAAAATTCTCACCACTGGACCAATCGGTAGCATCAGGATGGATGGCGAAGAGATTGAGATTGTTCACAGCTTCAGTTTGCTCGGCTCCATGGTCAACACTCTTGGCACCAGTAGCGGGGAAATTAAAAAAACGTATTGTGATGGGAAAGTCTGCGGTTAGGGACCTCTCCAAAATACTGAAGAGCAACAGTGTCTCTCTGGAGACTAAGGTCCGCCTGATACAGGCCATGGTTTTTGCAATCAGTTGCTATGCATCAGAGAGTTGGACAATGACTAAGGAGGATATAAGGAGAATTGACGCCTTTGAGCTGTGGTGCTGGAGAAGAGTATTGAATGTACCATGGACTGCCAAGAAAACAAACAGATTCATCCTAGAGAGGGTTAAACCAGGCTGCTCCTTGGAGGCAAGGATTCTTGGGCTTCATTTAACATACTTTGGACATGTTGTAAGGAGAGACAGGTCTTTAGAGAGGGACATCATGCTGGGTAGAGTAGAGGGACAGCACAGGAGGGGAAGACCCTCTATGAGGTGGATTGATTCAGTGACTGGGGTACTCGGGATGGGTGTGTCAGAGGCAATGAGATTGGCACAGGATAGAGCACGGTTTAGGGCTGTTGTACATAGGGTCGCTATGAGTCGCAAACAACTCGACGGCACATAACAACAACAACATCTATAGTCAACTGATATTTGACAAGGAAAGCAAAGCTATATAATGGATAAATGATAACCTCTTCAAGAAATGATGCTGGCAAAACTGGACTTCAACGTTCAGAAAGCTGAAACAGGATCCCTGTCTTACACCATCCACAAAAATCAAGTCAAGGTGGATCAGAGACCTGGGTGGGAGTAAAGCCCAAAACCATAAAGTTCATAAGAGACAAAGAGGGACCAAGCTTAGAAGCACTAGTCCAAGGTATAAAGAAACTGCCAAATACAACAAGAAATGCACAGTCTGAAGAGGATAAAATTGATGTATGGGACCTTCTAAAGATGAAATCCATGTGTACATTAAAACTTTTTCCAACAGGGTGAAAAGAAAACCTACAGACTGGGAACAAACATTTGATAATACCATCTCAGATAAGAGTCTGATAAGTTCATCTTAAAACACCTTTGTTGCCCTTTCCTGTTTGCTTCCAGATAATCGATACACTTCCCAATCTGCTCCAGCAATTTAGGACCAAGAGTTAAATCTCCCATCTAGCCATTGTATATGGACAGTGCCAACTAATTCCCGAGTTTTGATAAGACCTGATCATTGACAAAGACAGCTGGTCAAGAGAAAGTTCTGTAAATTTTTTTCACATTCTGTTGTCATGTCCCTCCCACTTTGACCTCCAAGACAGAGACTGATTTGAGAAGCTCACCCATCTCCGACATGTTTTTATTGTTATGTGCCATCGAGTTGTTACCAACTCTTAGCTAACCCTCCAGCAGGTTTTCAGAAGCAGTAAATAATAAAACTTTTGCTATTCCACCTCACTTTTTTTGTGACATTGGTTTTCCAGCAGCAGATGATAGATCAGCAGCTTTTTAGGAACCAGGGTAAGTAACCAGGTACCATATAGTTCTTTTACAATCTTGCATAATTTATATTTTGTGCATTTATATGTTTATTGTTGTCTTTCTGTACTAGTTTATAAGCTCAATGGGCACAGATTTATTATTTTCCTACTGATGCTCGACTCTTAAAATGTGCACAGTAAATATTTGCTGAGTGAATAAATAACTCCTCTATCTTGAACAGTGCTCAGGCCTTTTATTCATAGGGTCACTATGAGTCTACGATTCGATAGCACCTAACAACAATAACAACGACATCGTAGAGAGAGCTACATTGGCCTAGTGGATAGAAGTGCCACCAATCCCAAGGAGTGTGATTTTCATCTGCAGCCCTCAGGCCTGGTTCAAATTGTTTTCCTGTCAAACACTCTTCTAGGTGGTATAGCACTGGCCTGTGCATTGCTGTACAGAGGTAACTCATGGTTGCTGTGATGCTGAACACTGTGACACTGATGTGCCAAATGTGTTAATGTTTACCCATAGCAGATGTGTGCTGGAGCTTCTCGATTAAAACAAGCCCGGAAGCAGGAGTGGCATCCACTTCCAAAATGGCTTACCTCTGGAAACTCTATGAACAGTGTTCAGGCCTTTCGTTCATAGGGTCGCTATGAATCTTCTATGACTCGACGACACCTAACAACAACAATCTTGTAAATAGGAGAACTAAGAAAATATTTTAATGAAAGCAGTAGTAGAACAAATTAAGAGGGAGATATGAAAGTCAGACTGGGCATCACCTGGAGGAGGGGCCCATAACAGAAACTGTTGAAGGTCTGAACATACACTTGATAATTCTACTGTTAAGTCAAGTACTTTGGTGGGTTAATTATAACCCAAACAAAAAAAAAAGTTTCTGTGGCTGCATTAATCCTGATAATTGAAGAAAGTCTAAACTTCATATTAGAAATCCTATTGCTTTGTTAAAAACACTTTTGTGGCCATTTCTCATTCATGTTACCAGATCACTCTTTTTTTTCTCTAAGGGCAGGTGAGAGAAAAAAAAAATTATTCCAAGAGCCCTAAAGGGAACAACCAGCTAAATATAGCCACATAGTACTGTAAGAAAGAAAGACTTTGTAAGTCTGCCAAAATAAAATTCTATCAACAAGAAACCCTTTATGTTGTTCTTAATTCAACCTTGAGGAAGAAAAATTTAAAAGTTTCAGAAGCTTTGAGATTTTTTTAATTCTCCACCTTATTATATAATAATCAGAAATTGTAAGTGACCTAGTATTTGGATCTCATCCTTTCAATGTGCCACCCTAGGTATTTAAGGGAAAGGACTACGTGACTCTAGACAAAAATATACACTGTATGATATTGGAGCTATGTATGTCTTCCCAGCTGCTGCGAGAACACTTGTCATGTGGTGACAGCATTCTCCTCGCTTCTGATAGCAGGCACACTGTCAACCCAATAACTGCAGCTCTGCTACTGTTTCTGTGTCTTTGTGGAAAAGGAATCCTTTGAGAGCGGAATGACATAAGAAAAGTTTTCTGTCCCCTCTTACATTCACAGATCATTTTAAAGTTAAGTATGTAGTCAGTGAAGATTACTCACAGGGCTACTCAGGTCAGGACCAGAGGGGTGAAAAACCAAGTCTGCCTTCAAGCCTGCACAGGATGTCACAACTTCAGACTTAAACCTTTGCTTTGGGTGCCAAGAAAAGCACAGTCATCAAAGACTTGCTCTCTTTTTTGGTAGAATGAAAATATCCCTAGCATAACACAGGCCACTTCAACAATTTCTATATATACTACTGAGTGACAATATTGATAAAATTGCTCACCTAATATTGCTATAATTTTCCAAGTCCTTCAACTACCAGTAACATAAAATTAATATCCACTTAGGTTAAATTTTCATCTTTGCCCTCTTCCTATTCCTGACAATCACAAATAATCTTTGATTCTCATATATTTGCTTATTTCATGTATATAAGATCATAAACTATTTATCCTTTTGCAATTGACTTAGTTTACTCAGCATGATATAGGCTCATCAGTGTTGTAGCATAGATCAGGACTTTTTTTCTATTTAAATCTGAGCAGTGTTCCATTGTCTATACATACCACATTGTGCTTATCTATTTATCTTTAAATGAACGTTCTTTCTATCTTGGCTAGTGTGAAATAAAGGGTGTTATATAGATTTCTGTTTGCCTTCCTACTTTTACTTCTTCTGGGAATATACCTAAGATTGTTGAGTCATATCTATGACAAGTTTTTAAGGAACCACCAATCTAAGTGTTCCAATTTCTCTTTCACTTTGCTAATATTTGACATTTTTGGGGTTTTGTTTCTTTTATCGTTGTGGGAAAACTTTTAATTATGGTTCTCTGTTGGACAGTGTAAGTTAGATAGAGAGCAATAGTAGAGAGGAATTCTAGTTTGGAAGCTAGAGGTCTTTTTTATACAGACAACTGGAGGAAAAGAAAATGAAGCAAAAACAGGGAAGATGTTTGTGGCAAGCAGAAAATAGGTTAGCTCACAAAAGAATATGATGAAAGGCTCACTCAAACAGAGGAAGCCATACAGTATGAAAAAACTTATAATAAGAAATACTACAATATTTATGGAGGCCTTTTATACAACACAACAAAAAACAAACAAACATTGGTCCAATGCCATCTGTCATTGAAGTTGTCCACAATTTCATCTTACTTGCATCCACAACCAACACCCTTGGTATTAGCAGCCAGGAGATCGGCATACACATTGTATTGGGAAAGTCTTCTGTCAAGGACAAGTCCTAAAGAGCAATGATACAAGTTTAAAGACCAAGATGCCCCTGATGCAAGCCATGACCTTTTCAACAACCTGCTATGCATCTTAGAGTTAGACAATGAATAAGTATGACAGAAGAATTGATGCCTTTGGATTGTAGTGCTGAAGGAGCATAGTATATATCTCATGGACAGCCAAAAAACCAGGTATGTTGTGGAGAAAAGTGCAACCAGATTGCTCCTTAGAGGCAAGGATGGTGAAGGGTGGAACTTTGTCTCATACATTTTGGGCATGTTGTGAAGAGGGTCTATTTCTTAGAAATGGACAACATGCTTGAAAAGTGGAGGATCAGTGAAAGAGAGGAAGGCCCCCAACCAGGTGGATAGACACAGTAATGGGCTCAAGCATGTCAGAGATGATAAGCATGGCACAGCATAGGAAAGGGTTCAGAATCTGTTGTTCATAAAGTTGCTATAGGTCATATTTGACTTGACAGCATCTAACAGCAATGATATCCATATAGAATTTCTCAACTTCTACGACTAATCTTTTTACAGAAAATTGTGTACCCAACCAGATCTACAGAAAAGGTTCATCTTAACACTATTTACATTTATGAAGCAAATGTACGTAACAAATGTTTTACAAAAGAGTTGAAATGAATATAGATGTATTTTGAATTAAATATTTTCATTTTTATTCTATGTTTTGCTTGTCTATGATTTATCTTTACCTCTAAAAGATTTATGGCTGTTGAGTTTCTCCTATCCCGTACTTTACATGCACCGGGAGATCTGGTGGCATGGTAGTTAAAAGTATTTGGATGCTAACCTTGAGGTGGGCAGTGCAAACCCATCAACCGTTCTGCAGGAGAAAGATGTAGCCATCTACTTCTGTAAAGATTTACAGCCTTGGAAGCCTTTAAAGGTAATGCGACTCTGTCCTACAGGGGCACCATCAGTTGGAATCGATTAGGTGGCAGTGGGTTTATATACATACTTTCATTCATCAGTTCAGTTCAGTTCAGATGTTTGTTATTTTTATGCTTTACAATCTCGTAGATGACACAACCCTGCCAGCTTGAAACTGAGGAGGACCTGAAGCATTTGCTGCAGAGGGTCAAGGACTGCAGCCTCCAATGTGGATTGAGGCTCAATGTCAAGAAGACAAAGATTCTCACCACTGGACCAATTGGCAGCATCAGGATGGATGGTGAAGAGATTGAGATTGTTCACGGCTTTAGTTTGCTTGGCTCCACAGTCAACACTCTTGGCACCAGCAGCCAGGAAATTAAAAGATGTAATGCGATGGGAAAGTCTGCTGTTAGGGACCTGTCCAAAGTACTGAAGAGTGATGGTGTCACTCTGGAGACTAAGGTGCATCTGATACAGGCTATGGTCTTTGCAATCGCTTGTTATGCATCAGAGAGTTGGACAATGACCAAGGAGGATAGTAGGAGAATTGATGTGTTTGAGCTGTGGTGCTGGAGAAGAGTATTGAGGGTACCATGGACTGCTAGGAAAACAAGCAGATTCATCCGGGAAAGGGTTAAACTCGGCTGCTCCCTGGAGACAAGGATTCTGGGGCTTTGTCTGACATACTTTGGACATGTTATAAGGAGAGGGACAACATGCTTGGGAGGGTGGAGGGACAGCGTAATAGGGGAAGACTGTCTATGAGGTGGATTGATTCAGTGACTGGGGTAAATTGGATGGGTGTGTCGGAGGCAGTGTGATTGGCACAGGATAGAACAGGGTTTAGGGCTGTTGTACACAGGGTCGCTATGAGTCACAAGCGAATCGACGGCACATAACAACAAAAACAACAACAATAATCTCGTATCGCTCTTCCTTTTGGTGAGCTTATAAATATGAACTCCTAAACCTTTCTTTTTATGACAAGCAGTGGTGATAACATTTGGATCTACTATTTGAGACAGCAGGGAGTTTGCGTGGCCTAAGGTGTAGGAGTTAGTTATACTACTAACCTAAGGCCTCTCTGACGTCCCTCTCTGATGGTTTTAGTTCGCGAGCAGCTCCATGGGAAAATCTTGTTCGTACTCGTTAGTTAACCCAGTTAACCCAGTTAAGGGTCAACTATAAATTAGTTCCAATTCCACGGCAATGAGTGAATGAGTGATGATAAACAGCATTGAGTGTCACTATGTGCTAAATTCAGCTCAAATGACAAAGGAAGTAACTTAAATTATTGTTGTTGTTGATTGTTGTTGAGTCAGCACAACTCATAGAGACTCTATGAACAAAAGGCCCGAAGCCTTTCTATAACTATTGTCATTTATCAAAGTTCATAGACTTTCCAGAGGCATGTTGTTTAGGAAGTGGATGCCACTTCTGCTTCCAAAAAGAAATTAATAAGGATATCTTAATAAGCACCACAGAAATTGACTGTGGTATGCACAGTTAAGAAATGATCAAAATGGGAAGATTCCTTCAAGGGTACAAGGTTTTGGGCCAGCACAGAGGAAGTTATGGATACAGTTTGGCAGAGGGGAGTAAAACTAGTCCAAGCTTAGAAAATGGTCTTCCCAAGGGCTGAGAGGAAGGAACTAGCAAGTCATGTGCTGGGTACTATCTGCCAATTAACTTGGCTCAAGAAGAAGGTCATGTTAGGGAGTAACAAAGATGAGGTTGGAGAGTTGACAGTAAGCCCAGAACACTGAGATGAGATATAGGGTAAGCAGTGAAACAGGGACCCAGGGAGATTCACAAAGGCAGTGATGTGATGAAAACTACAGTCTCATTAAAAAACAAAACTAAACAAAAACAGACATTGCGAAGGATTGTTACAGAAAACCTGTGAACTTGTCTGGTTGGCAATAGTAACCACTTAAAGCAAGATTGTGTGTGAATAACAAATAATTAGCCATTATTTGCATGGTTATATCTTTCTTCTATTGTTTATATTCATAATGTGCTGTTAACAACTCTGCCCTCCTTTCACAAGTGCTGCAGTATGAAATGATTCTTATGTAAATTTGTGCTGGAAAGAATAATCTCTGTCATGCAAATGTAGTGCAGGTTTTCTAGAACTTAGCACAAAATAATACGTCTGAACTGCACCTTTTACTGCATCTTCTCATCACGCTCTAAACGCTGTACTGTTTAACTCTCATCAAACAAATAAAAGTCCTTGCTTGCTATGATTTTTGCATAAAATCTTTCCACTTCATTTAAAGCAATTATGTCACATCTATATATTCTCATTTCATCTTCTTTAACTTGAAGCAATGATCAAACTGAAAAATAACATGAAACCATATTTAGAGTTATGCCAAAGACATCAAAGAGATGTCCAAGACAACAAAGACAGTATGTTTCCCAGTGCTGTCAAGACATCTCTATATTTTTTCTTTTAATTTTACTCTTCTACATGTGTAAGTATAATTGAACTGTCATTGTTCTCTCTGGGGCCCACATACCTCAAGAAAGCAATGGTGAATTTAATCAAGAGCAGACTTGATGGGTAGCAAATCAGTGAAGGAATTTTGCCAAAGCTTGATAGCCTGGGAAGTAATGATTTCAAAAGGAAGCCTTTCCAAACCTGTCATGGACTAATTGCTGGGGAAAGCAAAGTATTGAAAAGCAGAATACATGAGTGTAGTTCAACGTGCTTAAAGCCTGGTGCTAAATTTTGGGCCAAAACTGTGTTCAGTATTGAGAAATGAAGACTGAGAGTCAGTAACTGGGATGATGAGAAAAGAGAAACAAGAATTTCACACTTGATATAAACCAAAGGAAATCACTGGATTACACCCAAGGAAATCCCATTATTCTTGCATTTTCCTTTCCATTCTCATTATTCTGTTTCTTCTTGTGGTTCTAGTGGCCTAACAACTACAGCAATCACAAAATTTGCACTTGAACAAACCGTACTAGCTCTAGGAACAGAGAAGGAGAAAAAGATAACATGAGGAAGAAAGAAGGATGGGGCAGGAGAATGGGACAACAGATTAATTCTTCTAGAAATGTCTGCTTTAGCGGGAAATCGGTTTAAGCTCTCTTTTCTGACTCCTCATTTTCCATTTACTTAAGTGAATATATACATCAGGCTCCACTTGAGTGGGATTTACTGTTTAATGATTTACATTTTTCATATGACACAGTGCTTATGCACAAGGCCATTACCTCCATGACAGTTGTCCAACTAAATGAATAGGTACCATTTGTCATGTTGTTGTTGTTGTTATGTGCAGTCGAGTCGCCTGCGACTCATAGCAACCCTATGTACAACAGCCCTAAACTCTGCTCTGTCCTTTGCCAATCGCACTGTCTCCGACACTCCCATCCCAATTATCCCAGTCACTGAATCAATCCACCTCATAGAGGGCCTTCCTCTCCTGCGCTGTCCCTCCACCCTCCCAAGCATGATGTCCCTCTCCAAGGACCCGTCTCTCCTCACAGCATGTCCAAAGTATGTTAGACGGAGCCTCAGAATCCTTGCCTCCAAGGAGGCACCCGGTTTAACCCTTTCCAGGACAAATATATTTGTTTTCCTAGCAGTCCGTTTGTCATAGTGAAGAGAAAACTGGGCTTAAAGAATGCATTTTTCCAGTGAGGTACGTTCTTGGGAGGACGTATTTTCCCCAACAATAAATTTAACTGAAATTGTTTTTCCTCCTCATTCATGATGTTAGCACTTTATCTCCAGCATTAGAGATGACTCCACATGTTGCCCGGTGAATTTGGATAAGTAACTTCTCTAGGCCTGTGGTAATAAGAAAATGTCTTTGATGATACCTTTGTGTCTTTCTTGCTCCCTAAAACTATGATTATGTTAAACACAAGCTTCTTCTCAGACTGGTCCCTGTCTTAGAACAATTATTTTCCTTCAGAGTCACAACTAGGACAACTCAAACTATTTTGCCTATTCCCAGATCCTCCACCTTTATGAGCTGAAAAGGATTTTTAGACACCATTTAAATTACAACAGCAAGTATATTGCTTGCACTTCTGACAATTCTGTCAATGTGCTGAATATCATTCATGAAGCATTTGCAGCAGAAGGTGAAGGATTGTAATCTCCAATATGGGATTGAAGCTCAACATAAAAAAAAAAAAAAAACAAAACCCAAACCAAAAAAAACCCAAAAACCCTACCTGAAAAAAACCCACCAAAACCAAAAACTAGAAAACCTCCACAACATTGCTGGACCAATTGGCAGCATCATGACAGGTGGAGAAGAGAATGAGATTATTAATAACTTCGGCAGGCCTGGTTCCACAATCAACACCCTTGGCAACAGCAGTCGGGAAATCAGAAGACAAATTGCATTGTGTAAATCTGTTCTCAGGGACTTCTGCAAAGTGCCGAAGAGTAGCGATGTCAGTCTGTAAACTAAGGTGAACCTGCTTTGAAATTATTTGCTATGCATTAGAGAGCTGCAAAATGACTAAGGATGACAGAAGAAGAATCAATGTCTTTCAGTTGTGACACTGGAGAAGAGTATTGAACATATCATGGACTACGAAGAAAACAAGTCAAGTTTGTCTTGGAGAGGGTGAAACCAAGTTTCTCCTTGGAGGTTAGAATTTTGAAGCTGTGTCTTTTGGGCATGTGGTCAGGAGAGACTGGTTCTTGGAGAAGGACATCATGCTTGGAAGGGTGGAGGGACAGTGCAGGAGAGGAAGACCCTGAATGAGATGGATTGTTACAGCAACTGAGATAATGGAGGTAGGTGTGTCAGAAACTGCAGATTGGCTCAGGACTGGGAAAGGTTCACATAATAACAACACTTGAAGAGATACAGCCTATCTTTTGATATATGCTGAAAATAGATTGAAGTACAAGAAAATGTCCCTTGTTAGAGTAAGGGATAGTTTGGAATATTGAATGATTCGGAAAGCATTAAAAGAAGATGGAAGGAGTATGCAGTCATTATACCACAAAGAATTGGCTGACACAGAAGAATTTCAAGAAACAACATATGACCAAGAGGCAATGGTGATGAAGGAGGAAGTTCAGGAAGCTCTGAAGGACACGACAAAAAAATAAAGCCCCAAGAATTGATGGAATATCGATTGACATTATTTCAACAAACAGATGCTGCCCTGGATACGCTCACTAATTTGTACCAAGAAATCTGGAGGACAACTACCTGGTCAACTGACTGGAAGAGATTCATATTTATTCCCATTCAAAAAAAAGTAACCCAATAGAGTGTGGAAATTATTGAAAAATATCACACACTAGCAAAATCCTACTGAAGATTATCCAGAAATGACTGGAACAGTACATAGACAGAGAAATTCCAGAAATACAAGCTGGTTTTAGAAGAGGTTGTGGCACCAGAATTATTACTTCCAGTGTCAGATGGATCTTGGTGGAAATCAGAGAGTACCAGAGGAATGCTTGTCTGTGTTTCAAAAGACTATGCAAAGGCATTGACTATGGATCACAATAAATTGTAGCTAGCCTTGAGGAAAATGGGAATCTCAGAATATTTGATTGTGCCTGTGTGGAACCTATACTTGGACACCAGGAAGCAGTCCTCAGAACAGAGCAGGGAAACACAGCATGGTTTAAAATCAGAAAAAGAGTGCATCAGGGATGCATCGTACCCCCATACCTTTTCAATCTGTTTGTAGAACAGATCATTCGGGAAGCAGGGCTTTATGAGGAGGAGTGTGGCATCTAGATTGAAGGAAGACTCATCAAC
Source organism: Elephantulus edwardii (assembly GCF_000299155.1). Taxonomy (NCBI): domain Eukaryota; kingdom Metazoa; phylum Chordata; class Mammalia; order Macroscelidea; family Macroscelididae; genus Elephantulus; species Elephantulus edwardii. The sequence continues at coordinate 18,644,739 of NW_006399762.1, forward strand.
AATCTACATTATGCTGGTGACACAACATTGCTTGCCAAAGCTGAAAAAGACCTGAAGCATTTGATGCAGAAGGTCAAGGACTGTAGCCTTCAATATGGATTGAAGCTCAACGTTAAGAAAACAAAGATTCTCACCACTGGGCCAATTGGCAGCACCATAATTGAAGGAGAAGAGATTGAGGTTGTTAACAATTACAGCTTGCTTGGCTCCACAATCAACACTCCTGGCACCAGCAGTCAGGAAGTCAAAAGATTAATTGCATTGGAAAATCTACTATCAGAGGCCTCTCCAAAGTGCTGAAGAGCAACAATGTCAATCTAGAAACAAAGGTGCGCCTAAACCATGGTCTTCACAATTACTTGTTATACTTCAGAGAGTTGGACAATGCCTAAGAATCACAAAACAATCAATGCCTTTAAGTTGTGGTGCTGGAGAAGAATCTTGAACATACCATGAACTGCCAAGAAAACAAATAGGTCTGTCTTGGAAAGGATGAAACCAAGTTTTTCCCTGGAGACTAGATTTTGAAGTTCTGTCTCCTACACTTTGGGCATGTGGCCAGAAGGGACCTGCCTTAGAGAAGGACATCATGCTTAGAAGGGTGGAGAGACAGTGCAGGAGAGGAAGACCCTGAGTGAAATGGATTGATACAGTAACTGGGACACTGGGGATGAGTGTGTCAAAATTACTGAGACTGGGTCAGGACAGGGCAGGGTTCAGAGCTGCTGTATATAGGGTCACTGTGGGTCCTAGGTGACTCAATGGCACATAACAGCAAAAATTAATCTTAATTGTTTATATGTAAATATCTATTTATTAAATAATAAAAAGTTTATTAAAATCTGAGTAAGCTCTACTGTATTTATAATCTTTATTTACTTAGTCAATCTCAATTTTTTGGGTTTCTTTTTAAATCCATTCTGTAATTTTCCCCCTCTCCTGCAACACTCTGCATTTAGCTTAGAGAACTATCTGCTTTACTCTGCAAAGGAAAAAGAAGTAATTACTTGTAAGTCTTCTCAAAAGGTTAGATCACATCTTTATAGGATTACTTACATTTTTAAGGGAAATCAAAATAGAAGATACCAAAAACCAGAGAGATCATTTTAAAGAGAAAGCAATCTTAAATTTAATTTTAAGAGTTTAATTCTGAAAATAATGTAAATGGTAATTACATTATTAAGGAAATCTTTAAAATAATCTTCTATAAGAATCTTTGTGTTCTCTTAACAAATTAGTATCATGTTCAATACTGAAATATGGAGCAAGGATACTATTTGGGGAGATTAGTGCCTACCTTTTATTTTTAATAAAGCAAATTGCTATGTTGTAATTGCATATCTCAAGAGAACCTAACTCAAAGTCATTACTGGTGAGCTGGAATGAATTCATAGGTGACCCTCATTAAGTTTCAAATCTTGCAAATCATGTTGGGTTTCCAAGCCAAGAAGAAGTTTTCCATCTTTCTCTAAAAGAGTGGTTGGTAGATTTGAACCACCAAAGAAGCTATTAGTACAACTACCTATAGAATGGACCACGTGCATATTTTGTTGTTGTTGTTGTTAAGGGCCATAGTCGACTATTATTCATAGTGACCCTAGGAACAACAGATCAGAACTTTGCCTATCCCGAACTATCTTCATAATCTCTGTCACGTTCAATCCCTTTGTGCTTTACCAGGATGATATCTCTAAGGACTGGTTCCTCCTGAAAATATGCCCAAAGTAAAAGAGACAGTTTCACCATCCTTACCTCTAAAGAGCACTCTGTACTTCCATCAGAACAGATTTTTCTTTTGCCAGTCGAGGAGATAGTCAACCCTCTTCACTAACACCACATTTAAAAAGCATTATAAATCTCTTTTGGTCTTCCTCATTTATCATCCAACTTTAAGATACATAGAAAGCAGTTGAAAATGTCATGACTTGGATGAATGACTTGTTTGTTTTTTAAATATCCCCCTCATCCATTCATTGTTGCACAGTTTCCTCCCTGCTCACCATTCCCCTTGTTCGCTTTTCTCTTTGAAAAAGGGGAAAAAAAATGTTTTCATTGTTATAAATCCTCCCACCCCCCAGACTTAACTACGCAGCTCTTATTCTGGACTCTTGTCATGGAAATACCTAATCATATATTCCTTTTAAACAGTTCTTTCCTTCATCTGTTTCAATGCAATGTACATCATTTATCCCCTTTCTTCTTAGTTTCCCCCCAAACTGATGTCAGTCGTGTTTTATAATAGTGGCATTATGCAGTATTTGTCCTTTTGTGACTGAGATAGTTCACTCAGCATAATGTCCTCCAGTGTCACCCATTTTGAATAATATTTTATGAGTTCCTTGTTTTTTAATGCTTCATATATTATTCCATTGTGTGAATATACCACAGCTTCTCTATCCATTTCCATGTTGATGGGCACTTGGGTTGTTTCCAACTCTTTGCTAGCACAAACAAAGCAGCAATAAACATAGTAGTGTATATATCTGCCTGGGTAGCAGTTATGGTTTCTTTAGGGTATATTCCCAGTAGTGGAATTGCTGGATCAAATGGTATTTCTATTTCCAACTTTTTGAGAAAGAGCCATACTGCCTTCTATAGTGGTTGCACCATTTAACACTGCCACCAACAGTGAATAAGGTTTCCAGTTTTTCCACAACTTCGCCAGCATTTGTAGTTTGCGGCTCTGTTGAATTTTGCTATTCTGACTGGGGTGAGATGATATCTCATAATTGTTTTGATCTGCATCTTTTAGAACTAGGGATTTTGAACATTTCTCCATGTGCTTGTTTGCCATCTGAATGTCTTCTTTGATTAAGTATGGGTTCATATCCTGTGCCCATTTTGCAATCGGTTTGTTTACCTTTATCTTGTTGTGATGCTCAAATATTCTATAAATTCTATATGTAAGTCTCTTATCAGACATGTCATTATCAAATATTTTTCCCAATCTGTGGCTTTCCTTTTTACCCTGTTGGAGAAGGTTTTTGATGTGCATAGGATCTGATTCTTAGAAGATCTCATTCATCTATTCTATCCTCTCCTGGTTTTAGGTTTTTCAGGATGCCTTCAAGACTGTTTATGTTGTGGATTAGGGCTTCTAGAGCTCCTCCAAGCTTTTCTCTAATGAAGTCCTTGGTTTTAGTCCTAGGTATTTGTTGGATCAGGTCTTTAAACTTAGGTCCACATTCTTCAGAATTGATGAGAGGACCAATATATAGGACTATTTAATTACCCATTGCCATTTTCTAGGCAAACGAGTGTAATCAGATTTCAACAAGCTCTACCATCCTACTAATATATTTTGTCTTATGTATCCTAGTTAACTTCTTCTTCAAGCAAAGAGAAAGTGGCTTATAATAATAATAATAAATATTATCTCACAGAGTCAGATTGAGAATTCCACATCAGTAAAACTGAGTGGTATTAGCTCATGATCTCTCATAACATTGCCTATAAACTATCAGCTGTGTTATCTGACATTTTTCTGGGTTTGGCGCGTTCACTTCCATGGTAGCCACTAGCTGGTAGCTGTCTTCCAAATTCCTTGGCAGAGCCTGGGGCTGAATCTGTTTGTTGAAACACATCATTTTGTCTTCCTTTAACTCCTGGGGACTTGTTTTTGTCAAGGCCTTAGTGGAGCTTGATTTTTTTTTTCCTTCATTACCATTGTCTCTTGATTAATTGCTACTTCCTGACATAGTTCACCAATTTATTTGTTTGTTTGTTTGTTTGTTTGTTTATTTATTTATTTATTTATTTTGTATGATGACTCTGTGTATTCCTTCCATTTTTTTTTGATGCTTCCTGGATTTTTCAAAATTTTGTCTATTACGTCCTTCAGTATTTGGAACTTGAGCTTTAAATTTGTTTTTTGGTTTATTCAGCTTGAGAAAAGCAGAGCAATCTAGCTCCAGTTCTTTGCAAATTTTGCTACAATAATTTGCTTTGTCTTCTCCAGCTGCCTTTTGAAATCTTTTTTTCTTCTCTTTTGCTTTTGCATTTCTTCCCTTTGTTTTGGCTTCTCGGTGTTTTAGTGCAATTTTCATTCTCTTCTGACATCTAGTCTTGTATAAATTAATTAAAAATGAATTGTATTCTCTATTACATAAATTTATGTATAGTTTTCTGTAAGTGTAATAATTCAATTCACTTCTTCTCACTTAACCATGGTGTTGCTGCTGTGTTCCTCTGAGTCAACTTCAACTCATAGAGAACAAAGTTTATTCATAATCAGAAAGACATCATTATCAGCTACATCTTATACAGAACTAAGTACATAATATAGGGCAAGTAGCTAAGTGGCATGTATGAGCTAAATACACAAACTCATGCATGGAGACACACACAGACAAGCACATATATAAAATTAAATATGGTTAAGAAAATTACTTACATTTGTTCAAAAAACCAAACTGGAAGGAGAAGTAAATTTGTGTTTAAATTAGATAATACAATTCATTAGTACAGTGGCCAATCTATGAATTTATATTCATGAATACAAACTTTTCTCCTTCAAAAGGAATAAAATTTGAGACATGGTATAGTAAAGATAAGTTATAAAACTACTTTGTAACATATAGAACTCTAGTGATTTTCTTTTTTGCATATATATATATATTAATGTTTTCTGCTATTTGTGTAGCAGAAAAAAAGACATTTTACATTAAAAAGTTGTTTTTCAGCAGCCAAGACAATTTCAAATCACATTTCTTTCCTAGTTTTTCTCCTTTAAACATAATCATACTTTTAAATTTTGTTTTTTTGTTGTTTTGCTTTTTTTTTTAAACTTACTTAGAGACAGGGCAAATAGAGTTGGTTTCCTTAGTAATTGCAACTCAAGCTTCCAAACATGCTTTTCTGTTTGTTTTTCCCATTTCTTTCTTTTAACACTGTTTGGATTTCCTGAGTAATAGATATGCATACTAATTATCAGTCCAGTGTTATCCTAGCAGCTTGAAAATGATGACCAAAAATGGCCTAATTCAAAACTACACCGTATCCTAAGTGCCCCTGAGTCAATTCAAAGCTTAAACCAACAGTATTAGTGGGTCACCAGTTCCTCATAGGATATTCAGACTTTCCAAGCTGCAATTAAAAAAGGTCAATATGTTATTACACAATGTCAGTTACTCTTATATTTAATATGAAGATTATAAAATTTTCATTCATCCTTTTTTATTAAGTAAAAATAATATCTGTCTAAATAAATGACCATTGTATATCCTCACTTATGTAATAAGATAAGAAAAGACAAATACATAGAAACTGAACTCTATTAGTGGTTATAAGAGACGGGAAAGAGAAGAAATAAGGAAAAGTCACATCCATTAAAGGTAGGGTTGCACATCCATTTACGGTATTTTTCTGTCAGTACGCTGTACACCTATAAAAAGCATCTGTTAACTGAAATATGTCAATTGGTATACCATCTATTCCTGAGATTTCCTTCAAAGCTGCCTGAACTTCTTCCTTTAACACCGTGGGCTCTTGCTCATATGTTGTTTCATGAAATTCTTCTGTGTCTGCCAATTCTTTTCGATAATAAGTATCTTTGAGATATTCTTTGCTTCCTACCAAGAACCAGTTGACATGCACAATGATACCCTTTGTGCTAAACCTCATCTGAATCCAACTTGAATTTCTGAAAGTTCTCTGTTGATGCACCCTTCCTGCCATTTTTTTTAATAATCTAGTGAAGAGTTTTTATATTTGATACAAATAATTAATTCTCACAAAGCTGTAATAATCTAATTCTCAGAGAATTGTTGTAATTATAGCCTCCTGGTCTAGGTAGAAGTTTTGCATAGGCACAATCAAGTGTGCTGAGATTTCCATTCTTCTCAATGTTGGTGTTGTTATTGTTACCGCTATGCACCATTGAATCACTTGTTGACCCTGTGTACAACAGTTCAAACCCTGCTCTATCCTGAGTCAACCTTATTGTCTCTGACACATCTGCCCCTATTACCACAGTCACTGAGTCAATCCATCTCATTCAGGGTCTTCCTCTCTTGCACTGTCCCTCCACCCTTTCGAGTATGATGTCTCTCTTCAAGGTCCTTCCTTGCAAAGTTCCCAAACTATGTCAGACAGAGCTTCAAAATCCTTACCTCCATAAAGCAGCCTCATTTCACCCTCATTAGGACAAACCTGATGTTCTCCTAGCAGTTCGTGGTATATTCAACACTCTTCTCCAGCACCAAAACACAAACGCATCATTTCTCTTTCTATCATCCCTAGTCATTGTTCAGCTTTCTGATGCATGGCAAATAACTGTGAAGACCATGTCCCAGATCAGGTGCACCTTAGTCTTCAGACTGATATCTTTGCTCCTCAGTACTCTGAAGATGGCCCTGACAGCAGACTTTCCTAATGCCATTTTTGGCGGCTGGTACCAAGATTGTTGATTGTGGAGCCAAACACACTAAAGCTGTCTTAGTCTCTTCACAGTCTATCATGATGCTGCCAATCAACCCAGTAGTGAGAATCTTTGTTTCCTTGATGTTGAGCTCCAATCCAAATTTAAGGCTGAAATTTAATTTGACTTTCGGAAGCAAATGTCTCAGGTGCTCCTCAGTTTGTGTCATCTACCTTGTATCGTCTAGTGCAAGTTGTTGATGAATCTTTCTACAATCCTTTCTCCAATACCACATTCATCCACATAGAGCCCAGCCTTCCAGATGATCTGTTCTGCATGTAGATTGAAAAGGCATGGAGAGAGGATGCATCCCTAGTGTACACACTTCCCAATTTTGAACCATACAATGTATCCTTGCACTGTTCTGACGATTGCCTCCTGTTCCAAGTATAGGTTTCATATAAGCACAATCAAGTGTTCTGGGATTGCCATTCTTCTCAGAGTCAGCCACAGTTTGTTGTGATCTACACAGTCAAATGACTTTGCATAGTTAATGAAACACACATAGACATTTCCTGATACTCTTTGCTTTCAGCCAAGATCCACTTAACATTAGCTATAATATCCCTAATACCATGACCTTTTCTAAATCCAGCCTGCGCTTCTGGTAGTTCTCTGTTGATGCACTGTTCCAGTCATTTTTTGATAATTTTCAACAGAATCTTGCTTGTGTGAGATTGATATTAATGATATAGCAATAACCTGTTATGAACTACACAGTCAAATTCATTTGTATATTCAATAACGAATAAATAGACACTCTTCTGATATTCTTTACTTTCAACCAAGATCAATTTGACATCAGCAATGATATCCCTGGTGCCACGGCCTCTTCTAAATCCTGTTTGAACTTCTGAAATTTCCCTAACTATGTTCTGTTCTAACATCAGCTACAATATCAGCTACACAGATAGACATTCTTCTGGTATTCCCTGCTTTCAGCTAAGATCCATCTAACATCAGCTACAATATCCCTAGTACCACAACCCCTTCGAAGCCCAGTCTGGACTTCTGGTAGTTCTCTGCTGATGTGCTGTTCCAGTTGTTTTTGGATAATCTCCAGTAAAATCTTGCTTGCATGTGAAATCAGTGAGATTGTTCTATAGTTTCCAAACTCTGTTGGGTCACCTTTCTTTGGGATAGGAACAAATATAGATCTCTTCCAGTCAGTTGGCCAAGTGGTT
>NW_006399762.1:18661100-18662363 GCF_000299155.1 Elephantulus edwardii
CTTTGGGCATGTTGCAAGGAGGGACAGGTCTTTGGAGACGGACATCATGCTTGGGAGTGTGGAGGGATGGCGCAAGAGGGGAAGACCCTCTATGAGGTGGATTGATTCAGTGACTGGGGTAATCGGGATGCGTATGTCAGAGGCAGTGCGATTGGCACAGGATAGAGCAGGGTTTAAGGCTGTTGTACATAGGGTCACTATGAGTCACCAACCACTCGACGGCACAGAACAACAACAACAATCTTGTTTCACAAATACCTGTTTCGTCCTTCCTCAGTTTAAATAGCTAATGTATTACTGTTAGTTTTATTACACTCATATATCATGATAACATTGCTATGTTTAAAATTTTCCTCTGCTTACAGACAAATCCCAGAGCCTGACACGGATTCTGATAGGCTGTTTGTTGTTTTTTTTTTTGTTTTTGTTTTTTTTTTGTTGTTGTTGTTTAAATTTTATTGGTTAAAACATGTTGGGGATACACGGAGGTGACGTTGGGAGCAGGAGGATGAGGATGGGCAGGGATGAAAATTGCAGGGATGGAGTTGCAAGGCTGCACAATTTGGTTGGTGGGGGGAGCAGGTGAAAGAAAAGATCCAGTGGGACCAGATGATACAGGGCAATGGTAAGCATAGTCCAATGGTGATTAAACAAACTGTCTTATTCACTTGTGGGTTTCTCATTTGGCTCTCTGGCTTCTTCATGCTGGACAGGGGTTTTGATGTGAAGGGGGAAAGGGAGCACACTTTATCACCTTACTGGTGGTCTTGGGTTGAAGCTGCTTGCCTTCTTGTTCTGTTAAAAGACTCTGGACTGCAAAGTGTTTTCCCAGGTGAGCCAAGTGGGGATGGCTGACTGAACCCTGTTTGGGTTATTTATTTTTTTTAAATTTTTTTTTATTGGGAAAAACATTTTGGGGGTACAAGGAGGTGAGGGTTGGGGGCAGAAGGGTGAGGATGGGCCAGGATGCAACTGCAGAGCTGCAGTTTGGTCGGTGGGGGGAGCAGGTGAAGGAAACGGTGAGGTTCCAGTGGGGACCAGATGCTACAGAGGAATGACAAGCATTTTCCAATAGTAACTAAACCAACTGTCTTATTGATTTGGGAATTGGATGCCTACTCTCCAGCTTCTTCATGCTGAACAGGGGCGCAGATATAAAGGGGGGAAGGGAGGATGCTCCACCACCCTACTGGTGGTCTTGGGTCACAGCTGCCTGCCTTCTTGTTCTGTTAGAAGATATTTTCCTGTCATTTGCTCCCCTCT
>NW_006399762.1:18662800-18672244 GCF_000299155.1 Elephantulus edwardii
CCCTGAGGGCCGTGACGGTTCGCCCCGAGCCGGGGGCCAAGCGCAGCCTGCCCCGGGGCAGGAGGCCACGACGGCTCGCCCCGGGCAGAGGGCCGAGGGCAGCCCACTCTGAGCCAGGGACCGAGGGAAGCCCGCCCCGGGCAGAGGGCCGCGACGGCTTGCCCCGAGCAGGGGGCCTGGGTTATTTTTTTAAATGCTATTACTTATCTTTCCATAAGCTTTTCAACCTCCTGGTTTCTTCACTGTATTTCAAACATGTTAAGGAAGTTTTCCCTTATGTATTTTTACATCGGTGCTCTCCACTGATACTCAGGTGACCCAGTGCTAGAACTCTTGCCATCCATATGGGGAATCTGGCATTGATTCCTATGTGTGGCATCTGACTGAATAGCCATCATCTGTCAGTAGAGGTTACCTGTTGCTAGGACAGTGAAGAGGTTTCAGTGGAACTTGGAGACTAAAACAGATTAGGAAGAAAGATCTAGTTGTTTACATCCATAAATCAGCCAACAAAACCCCTAGATAGATAATAGTCAGGTCTCCAATTACGGTAGAGTTCAGGACCAAGCAGCCGGATTTCATTCTGTTGTTAACAAAGCCACCGTATGTCCAGAGGTTAATTGGATAGTGTCTAACAACAGCATCAACACGCTTTCAATTGGAATTCTTTAGAGGAATTCACACCTCCTATGGACTAGGCCTCTAGAGCTCGCTTATAAGAAATGAAAGAATTTTACTTTTCAAAGAGAAGAGTAAACTTGGGGGGAGGAGTGGGCAGATAGAAAAATGCAACAGTGAATGAATGAAAATTCAAAGTCTCTGTAAACGATAATGAAAATGAATTTTAAAAAGAGGGGGGGGGAAAGAAAAAGAAACAGGGAACTGAAAATTAAGACAACTATAGGAAACATCTTTACCCCTCAAGTTAGAATTGAAAAAAAATGACTCATGTATTAATCGGGGTGTAATAAAAACGGTTGTGGCAGCGAACATTTGTACAATATTTTTGGTTATTATAGACACATATTATGAAATGAAGTGTTACCCTACCCATGCCTATTCAGTAAATTGATACAAAAGATAGACATGTACAAAACTGATAAAGGATAAGATAGCAGAGGAGATAACGAGTCCAACAGATGCACTGTTACACAGAGTATATCACAGCTGCAGGAACAAGTCCTGGTGGCTCAGCAGGTTAAGCATTGGGCCGCTAACCTACAGATCGGCAGTGAACACCCACCAGGTATTCTAGGGGAGAAAAATTATTTAGTATGCTAAATAATAAGTGAAAACTTAACAGACTTGGCAGCCCCATGAGGCAGCTAGTTCTATTCTTTCAAATAGGGCTACTGTTAATTCAGAAGCAGCTTGAAGGCAGAAGTTTTGTGGGTATAGGATGTGACGCCTTAGTTGGAAGGAAAGGATGAAGAGACAGGCAGGTGTCCTAGTCATTCACAGTATGGCCTCTGGACTGAGTTTCTGCATTTGAGGACTAGACACACTAGCTATGGACCTTTGGCAAGGGTCTTGGTTTTGTTTTGTTTTTTTCTTTTTTAACTATACTGATTTATTTACCAAGTTTGTATACATTTGGTTTTTAGACTGGATCCTTTGCTTCATCCACTGCTTCCTCCACTCTTCAAATTGTGTAACACTATAATTAACTATTCCTAATCCCCACCCATCCTCACCCCTCTGCTCCCCCATCTTGGATCCTCATACTCATTCTACAGTAATGGTCTTATACAGTGTTTGTCCTTATGGGATTGAGTCAGTTCACTAAGTATAATGCTCTCCAGTCCCTCCCAAGGTATGTAGTAATTTACAAAATCATTTCTCCTGCATGTTGTGTAGTACTCTATCGTGTGAATGTATCCTAATTTATCAATCCATTCAGCTGTGGTTGGACATTTGGGCTGTTTCCATGTTCTTGTGATGGTGAATAATGCTGCTATGAACACTGGTGTACAAGTTTCCATTTGAGCCTCAGTTCTCATCTTCTTGGGGTATATTCTAAGCACATCTCCTATGGACTAGGCTCCGAGAGCTCACTTATAAGAAATGAAAGAATTTTTCTTTTACTTTTCAAAGAGAAGAATGGTATCTCTGATGAACTTTACGATTATAGGCTTTACTCCAAGGTCTCTGATCCACCTTGAGTTGATTTTTGTGTATGACAAAACAGCTTGCCTCCTGAAACTCTATGAACTTGGAGTAACAATGAAAGTTATACAAGCGTTCAGGTCTTTTGTTCTTTGGGTCGCTATGAGTCTACTACTCAATGGCACTTAACAACATAGAGAGAGCTCTGTTGGGCTACTGGATAGAAATTTATGCTAAAAAGCCAAAGGTGGGTGGTTTTAATATGTGGACCTCAGGCCTGGTTTTAATTGTTTTTGGTCAACATTCTTCTGAGTGGTATAGCACTGGTCTGCCCATTTGCTGTACACAGGTAACTCGTGGTTGCTGTGATGCTGAACACTGTGATATTGATGCCTCAAATGAGGTAATAGTTACCCATGGTGGACAGTGTTTGGTGGAACTCCCTGATTAAAACAAGTTTGGAAGCAGGAGTGGCATCTATTTCTGAAACAGCTTGCCTCCGGAAACCCCATGAACTTAGAGAAACGATTAAAGTTATACAAGAGTTCAGGTCTTTCGTTTATAGGGTTGCTATGTTGTCTACAACTCGACAGCACTTAACAACAACATGGTGTGAGATGTGGATCCGATTTCATTTCTTTTTAAAGTGAGAATAACAATGTTATCTACCTCACTGAGATGATACAATACATACAGCCTTAATAACAGAAAATTACAGTAAGAGAATTACTCCTTGCAGAGCTGCACCACTTCAAGAGTGCAGTTTTAAAGATACTAGATCAAATGATAGCAATCAAACACAGATGTTCTGTTGCTTACAACAGAAAGGCACTCATGTTTAAGGCCTGGCATATTTAAACACACACTGATGCTAGTAGATTTGCTATATGTCATTCAATAGTTCACCTCATTTAAATTTGTATTATGCCTTCTGGTTTCCAGTGACAGAGAGGAGCAAAAGGGAAGTTTGTTAGGAATATTCTGGAAATATGGAAATTCTGCTCAAGTCCTTTTTTCCTGGGAATATGAAATTTGCAGCAGGATAGGCTTCAGAAGATTAGCCACTTAGCCCAAAGTCAAGGCAGCTCTCCAACACATCACTCCTTTCTACTTATTAGGTACAAATCAGTATATGCTGAATAAGGTAAAGCAGAGTTAACAGAGGACTGGAAATTTTCAAAAGACAACAATGTAAAGAAGAGAATTCAACTATACTCTGTTCTAATGATATTGGCCAAGAGGTCAAATGTGCAGTATCTGGTAGTTGATAGTGTTTAATCCACCCTTCACAGTGGCTAGTAATATTCAAAGTGGTACTGAGCTATGACAAAATGCTTAAATAATCCTGCCGATGTAAAAGGATGGGGACATCACTGACTCACTCATTGCTGGGGTATCAGAATGGACTCAAGGCTAACAAGCCACTGGATTTTCAGAGGCTGTAAATCATAAAAAGAAAGAAACTGCCTGGTTTTCTCCCACAGAATAGCATGTAAATTTGAACCACCCACCTCCGGGTTAGCAGTGCAGTTCCTGACCCATTAGGCCACCAGAGCTCCACTTAAAACAATCAAAAACCAGGAATACCAAGAATAAGAACCTTTATCCAATTCTAACAAGATCAAAGTGGAAAAACCCTCACTGGAATGGACAACATTAAAGATCTTTGTTGCTGCCATCTGTGTGACCGCTTTCTGTCAGCACTGAATTTAGCTGAGGATAGAGAAGGTAAAGTCTAATATGCTCCTGTGATGGGAAGTATCATCACCCAGGCCTCAAAACATTAGTGTTTATCGTGTCACTGTGTTAGAAGTGGTATGTCTTATCAGTAGCCATCAGAGAACAAACAGAAATGTCTTCTTTCCTGACATAATGGGCTTCAGGACCAAAGAAACTCCTGCAATGTTGAGCAAAAGACCTACTAAGAAATGGACTTCAACACTACTTGCAGACTCCCTACCTACAATCTTGAATAAAAACAAGCTCTCTAGACTCACTCAATCGTAGTAATGTTTCAGTCCTGATTTTTCAGAACAAGATGGTAGAACTAAGCTATACTTAATGTTGACCATTTCCCAACCTATACTCATGGAATGTTAACCTTATTTATGAAAAACTAACTGGATACCTATATCACAGGGAAAAGACTGCTCATCTTTCTACTGTGGGTTAGCTGGTAGATTTGAACCACTTGCCTTTGGGTTAGCAGTACAACTCTTTATCCACAAGGCCACCACTGTTCCGTAACAGCTATATAAATTGATATGAAAAGATATTCAGAATATCTGAAATGCAAAAGTCGTTACAAATTAACAAGTACAGTAAAAATCCATTACTAAAGCAGTTAAATATTTTCTTTGTAACGTATATACTCACACAATGATTTTTTCAATTACGTATGTTTAAGGTAAAACTCATCAAAATGAATGATAATATTTAAAACTTTTATTTCTTGAACAATGTGTTTGTTTTACATATGATTTCCACATGTTTAATGAAACATTGTGGTATACAATGTACTTGTCTCTAGAAAATAAGTCTTATTTACAAGTTGAGGAACAAAGATACATTTTTTTTATTAAATGTAGACTTTAAAACAACATTCATGGAGAGCTCTGGTGGCTTAGTGGCAAGAAGCTGCACTGCAATCCCAGAGGAGCACGGTTCGAATCCACTACTTGCCTTTGGTGGTGCCTCTGCCGGGAAAGGAGAGACAATCTCCTCCTGTACCTGTCAGATCTGATTTGACAGTACACGCATACAAAATAATAAAATTTAAAAAAAAAAACAAAACACAACAACATTTATTATGTAGTAATATCATAGTAAAAAACAGTTTTCTTAATAACTCAAGTATTTGGAGAAATATTCAGTTAAACCATTATGTTGGTTGTTTTTTTTTTTCAATCATATTCAGAAAATCTAATATGTTGACTTGCTTGTTGAGTCTTTGCCAGTCTGATCTTTTCAGCTTTGGTGATTAACTATAAAGAAAGAAAACAGAAGTTAGAATATATCTGACACCCAAAAAGTAAACTTTGGACATGTTGCAAGGAGGGACCAGTCCTTGGAGAGGGACATCACGCTTGGGAGGTTGGAGGGACAGCGCAGGAGGGGAAGGCCCTCTATGAGGTGGAATGGTTCAGTGACTGGGGTAATTGGGGTCGGTGTGTCTGAGACCGCGAGATTGGCACAGGACAGAGTAGGGTTTAGAGCTCTTGTACATAGGGAGGCTACAAATCACAAGTGACTCGATGGCACATAACAACAACCAGAAACTACTCACAGCACATAACAACAACAATTAGAAACTATTCACATTATTAGTTTGAATGATACCTGAAAAAGAGAAAGGGAGACTAATGAGCCAACTAAGTTGGTTGTTTTGATATACTGTTATGTCAGAAATGACTCACAGCTAGGGGAGGTCCGGTGGCCTAGTGGCAAGAAGCTGCACTGCAATCCCAGAGGTATGTGGTTCGAATCCACCAGATGCTCTGTTGGAGAAGGAGGGGCAATCTCCTCCTGTACCAGTCAGATCTGATTTGACGGTACACACACATAAAAAATAATAATTAAAAAAAAAGAAGAACTGACTCACAGCTGAGCCCCAGTGAGATTTCAGGGGCAGTCAATTAGTCTGGAGGAGATTGCCCAGCTTCTATCCTCCCAGCAGTTGGTGGATTCATATAGCATGCCTTTGGGTTGGCAGCATAACTCTTTACTCATTAAACTACCTGGGCTCCAACTAAGTTCAGTTCAAAAGAAATCTAGACAGCATTATGATACAGTAACGATAAATGGACAGTTAATCTTTGAATTATGAAAAAAAACCTCTTACTTGGAATTTGTGAAATATTTTGTATCAGTTAATAGTCACTGTGCATTAGTAATTTTTAAACTTATGGGGGAGATCCAGGACACACATATGTGTTATTCTGTACAGCCTTGGTATCGGTATTATTAAAAAAGTACTTAAATAATACTCAAATGATATGAAAAACTTATTTTCCTTCAACTTTTGGAAACCCTTCCAATTAATACCACTATGTATTATGTCATTTTTATGAGGGGAAGGCCCTGGATGCCTACATATTTGCTATTCTTTATACCCTATTCTATCTGTATGGGTAACAGTAATACCACAGAATTCCCTAAATGATACTGCCTCTCTCTTACTGTCTCAAGTCGGAACCAATCCAGCTGACCCCTCCAGCAAGCTGTCAAGTAAGGAAACTGCTCATCTTTCGCCAGGGCTGCTGGATTCCAAGTGACAGAGGGGCGCCCCCTTTGGGTTAGCAGCGTAACTTCTTACAGACTAGAACACTGGACTCAGGATTCTCAATAATCACATGGTGCTTGTTGACTTACTATACTGAGGGCAGAATGCTATGTAAAGGTTTGCTCACAAATGTGAATTTAGGGGGGAAAAATATCCAAATAAGGATCTACTATAAAAATGAATTTTCTAAATTTCTGTATATTTTTAAAGAAGTGAAAAGGAACTCTATGGAACAGAAATAATTCCAAATATCTTAAATATTCCCCAAGTTTCCTTAAAGAAAAAAAATTAAGGTACTTTCCTTGGAACTAAATGCAAATCTTTTTCTCTTAAAAATAGATTTTTATGAATATTCACTAAATTATTTCTTATTAAGTATTTAGTGTCATGCGGTTTCTGATAAAAAGTAACTTTTAGATGAAAGTAAAAAGCTGGTATTTGCAGTGAGAGGAGTCCTCAAAATTGTGTATGTTTAGAATTGTCATATAGCTTTCTTCACAAATTTCATGTGTTCTGCTTTGATTGCTGAATATTTGACATATTAGTAACTTGAATAGAAAGGACCATTCTGATAAAAACAAAATTAAAATATTTTAAGAGGTGAAATGAAATAAGTAAAGGCTCCCTTCTGTCTCCAATAGCTACAAAGGTTTGGGCTAGGAAGAAGGACTAAGTTATATCCCACTTGGCAGACCTTTCCTTGATCTTACTGACTGACTGACAGGTTAGTCACTTATTTATACCTCATTTTTTATGTAAAAAGAACACATTTAGAAAAGAAATATTCTCTTTGTTGATTAATATTTTCCCTTTTCTACAATTCAATCAAGCTAAACAAATTGTTTCCAGTAATATTATAATTTTGTTTTAAATTAAAGAACCAGTATTTATTAATGGTTTTGTTTCACTCCATGATGGACTACCACGAAAGTCCCATTTTTAAGTTAGTAATGTATTTATGTCATACTTCTGGTAAAGATCTTTACTTTCACTCATGTTTTCTTAGTATTTAATCACTACCACTAATGTATTAATCTAAGCACCTAGATGCAAACAGCAAAGATCTAAGTTTGTTTCCAGGCACACTTGTTGCTCCGTAGGACAAAGATGTAGTATCAGTTTCCACAATGTCCCTGAAGATTACAATCTTGGACACTCTATGGGGGCAGTTTTGCTCTACTATAAAGTCATTATGACTCAGATCAAAGTTATGCCAACAGTTTAGGTTTTGTTCTTTTAAGGTGTTCTCTGTTTTTTTGCTCCTATAATCCTTTTATAAATTTCCCTTATAATCTTTTCACTTTACTGCTTCTGCCTCAAAAGCTGCAAACAACCTCATCCGATGCAAAGTGCCTTATCCTCATTAATTTACTTTGTTTTTCTGCAAACCAGTGGTCACCATTAGACCTGTGTTGTTTATCTGTAGCTTCAAGAAAGCAGAACTTTTGTTAATCTTGACTGTCTAGCCTGTTCATGGTAGCTAACACAAAGTGGTCACTCTGAGGATTTGTATTAAATAAATTAATAAACAAATGAAATAAATATATGAAATAATTATGGCCTAGTGGTTTCTTTGACAGTACTGTCCACTATTTTCTGAAGATTTTTTCATTTTATGAGAAGGGCTAATTTGGTGACTTAATTTAATTTAGCTTCATCAACTTTCAAAATTTTCCATTTATGAAACAAATCCTACAAATGATAAACTTGATAGTGCAACACTTACATAGGTTAGCAAATGAACTCTAACTCAGTGACTGTTGATGTTGCAATCCAACTCACACTGACTATGGCAATCCCATACCTACAGAGAACTGTTCCATAGGGTTTTCAAGGCTGTATGACCTTTCAGAAGAAAATCTCGAGGTCTTCCCAGGCAACTTTGGGTGAGTTGTAACCTCCAAACTTTCTGCTAGGAGTCTAGTATTTAAAACCATTTTTGTCATGCAGGAACTGCCAACCCAGGCACAAAGTCCCTCACTGTATTAAAATAAATTTTTAAAACTGCTTAGCCAATGTTTATTTTTTTGACTCAAGTTTAATTTTTAGAGATGCAATCATTTGAAATTTCTAAAAGAAAAATGAAATGGTTAATTCCTATTATGAGAAGAAGGTTCTTAGTATTTATGTAAGAAGTTTAAGTGAAATTTCATAATTACAGGATTATTATTCAAGAAAGTGAAGTAATTTTCAGTTACCAGCTCTTAATGAATGTTTTTGACATGTAAGTAATCTCAAGCAGGAATTGAAATTAACACCTCATAGAGCTGCTAAAGTCCTTAGGAAGGAAGGAGGCCCTCCCTCCTCAGCAAGGTTTTCTCTATTCATGAAAAGACAATTAACAAACCCAGCTGGATACTTCCCCCCTATCAGCTTAAATTCCAGAGAATCTTGGGTGATAGAGGGCTGAGTAAAAAGACAAATTAAAAAAAGAGCGGGTGGAGAAAGGAAGTATAAATATGATCTTCAATTATCAGCAAGCTTAGACTAATAAGTACCTTATTTTATATACTTTAAAATGTATTAAATGTTACTTTTTGTAAAAGTATTACAAAAACTATTCTATTAATTGTCCATATTTTATAGTGACATAAAAATTAAATTTATCAACTAGATGCTAATCTTTCCTATAGCGAACCAGGTCTCTCAATCATGTAAGTGAAACTTTGTATCTTTATAAACTAGGCTAAATACACTTGTGTTTTTACTATTTTGATAACCTCTAAATAATCATTTATTGTCAAGTCACCAATCTCAGCAGACATAAGGCAAGAGTTTTAACTCTGAAGTGCATAACTAAGGAAAAAAGTCACAACAACAGATCAAATGATATGATTATGTACCTGGGTGGAAAAAAAAAATAAATCATACTTTCATACATCCTGGGATGTAAATAAATAGTCCACTGCAATCTAAAAGCATGGTCAATTTTTGCTTGGTGTAAGAAAAGCAAGACCATTTTATGAATACATACTAAGTGGAAAGACTAGAAAATCAGACGAGAATGACTAGATTACCTTCTCAGTGCCTCTTTTCTTTTCTCGAGGTTGGTTCAA
>NW_006399762.1:18672539-18678369 GCF_000299155.1 Elephantulus edwardii
GAGCATCCTCTGGAATCTTAAATCTTACATGACATTCTGTATCTCCTTCAAGTAAATCAACATAAACCACTTCTGAGATTGCTGCTAAAGTATCCTGTCGAAACATCAGAAATAATTTTAAAAGGTATTAGATATAACTGTTAAGTAGGGATACACCCTAAATGAAACACTCATTTTAAATTACAGAAATATTCTTGAATAACATTATTTCAAGAAAAAGAAAATCTACTTAACATCAACTCTGATAATAATTTACAATAGATTTTGTAGCACAGATAGTATAATTATTGCAAATTAAAGAATATAAAACGTTTTTAAAAATTGCAGGAGTGTCTTTACTTGAGGTTGTTATTTGCATCATGTCAGTCTGACTTATGACAAACCCACATGAGCAGACTAGAACTGTTCCAGAGGTCTAAAAGGCTGTATGAAATGCTTCTGAAAACCTGCTTGGGACTAAGCTATGGGTTGATTCCAAGTCAACAGTACACAACAACCACCACCCATCAGAAGCAGGCAAATATTCCTATCTTAAATGCCTAAGTGGGTTTGAAATGCCTACATTTGACTCTCATAATTTTATTTACCTGTACAAGTAACAGTAGGACTATTAGAAAAAAGCTTATCAAACATACTGGTGTTTCCAGCTTTTTATGATGTCACTAAAAAGGCTTAATAAAGCCTAACAAAATTTCAATTTCCTTAGGGAATCAAGTTAAGACAACTACAGTTCAAAAGGTATTACTTCTGATAAAATAGCCAAGGAATTTCCAAACAAGTTGTCATCACACAGCAGGAAAAATTTTATCAATATTGCCAACAGGAATGGCAAATTAACAAGATTCTTGCATTCCTAGTCAATTTTGTTTTTCACAGCAGGTACTAAAGGCTACACAAAAGACTTTTATGCAGGAATGTTACAAATTCTTAAATCATCACCTTCCATGCATCACAATGCTAAAAAAAAAAGGGGGCGGGTTAAGTGGAGATTTCCTGTTGAAGATGTTGGAGAATCTTACTCATTTCTCCTCGCTTTAGGATTTTACTCCGGTTTTGGAAGAGTGACTTAAAAAAGGAGATTCATTTAAGTTCAAAAAGGATACACTTGCCATTTTTTTCCTTTCTCGAATTAGTGTATCAATACTAAATTTATAGACTTCAGAAAAAATAAATCAGTATTAAATGATGAAATTTGAATGTTTGATTAGATTTTTTAAAAATACGATTTATCAGATTAGATTGTTAAAACTAAAAAAAAAATTTAGATTGTTAAAACTAAAAAAAATATTTATGAAATAGCTATTATAACATCAGGCTAATTTCCTTACTCACAAGCCTTTGAACAATGACATTAGTCTAGTAATCACAAGGGCTAGTCACAGACCACAGCAACCATCATAACCTTAGCTTTATTTCCTGCAAAATTTAAGTAACTACTATATAGACTAATGAGATAAGGGTTTTGTTTTTTATTTTGAGGAGTAAGAAACAGGTTTAATTACTATTTATATAATAAAAGCTCTTTGATAAGTATAATTATACTTATGTCAATGATTCCAAATAAGACAAATTTTATTAAATTTTCTATTATACTTTTGCATTTTAACCAAAGAATTAAAAAATAAGTTAGAACTGACTCATAGCTGAACTGTCAATGAGTTTCTGAGGCTGTAAATCTCATGGAGGAAACTCCACATCCTTCTCCTACTGAGCAAGAACAAACCTGCAGAGAAGCACAGACTTTGCTTTACCAGTGTAACTCCTTACTGCTGACTAAACCACCCACCAGAGCTCCTTCTGATCAGGACAGCAACACTGAAATCTCTCCATGTTTATCCTATGTAGTATATTGCTTTCATGTCCTAAAATGCAAACTACGAGATTGGCCAACTCCCTTACCAATATAAGGCAGAGAATTCAAAGTATGCTTTATTGACACAGGATTTTACAATAAGTTAGCGTTCCAGAGGAAGACTATATGTAGTTTGCAAAAATCTCAACGCTTACCTGTAATTTTAAAAAAATGACTGAACACAAAACCAAATCAACACATTACAGGTCTGTATCAGTATAAAAAAATTTTTTAGTAGGATATATATGAACATTTTACAGTTTATGCTTTAGCACTTTGTTTATTGTCTTACCCAAATGTAGGGTAAATAAATAAGCGAAGGTATTCTTATACAAAGGAATACCCACTGCCATCTTATGACCCTCCACTGGGTTTCTGAGACTATAAATCTTTAGGAGAAGACACGATCTTTCTCATTTGGAGCTGTTGGTGAGCTTGAACCACTGCCCTTTGGGCTGGCAGTCAGACACGCAATGCACTATGGTGGCCAAATGTAATGACTTTGTAAAAAAGTATAAGCAGGGTTTTCTACCCTTTTATTATCAATTAACTGTGATCTAGTGGGTAAGGAAGGAGCTGCACTACCAACCCAAAAGCAGGTCTTTAAATCCACTTCCCTTGGAATTTACAGTCTCTGAAAATCTGCTAGAGGGCCAGAGATGAGCTCGTTCTGACTCACTGAAGGCAATGGGTAGTAATAGTAGTTTCACATAACGTTAATTGATTTCATTGTTAATTCTATTTAAGCAAAAAAATTTTTTCTTGAAATAAATGCAGCATTTTGTTGGGAAGAGGTAGGAAGCAGCTTTTCTATTCATGCAAACTGTGAACAACATTACATGAACTGATCTGGTAAACAGCCACAGAAAAGAGTGAGTTGCTTTTTAAAAAGCCACAAAAACTTTGCATCGGTGTTATCTCTGATGTCTGTATGTGCTGGTTAGAAAAGAGAAATGATTTATAGTAAAAAGCAAACTACAGAACCATGTACCAATTTATAGATGAAATTTATAGATTAAACAAAGCTTTACTGAAAACAATTTAAACAATTTCTAGTTTGCTTCCAAACCAGATAACATAAGACAACAAACTATGTTGTCTTCAAAAAATGTTTGAAATGTTTTTGTAAAGTATATTTTGATTTATGATAGAAAACTTTCCCCTAAAAACATACCTTTCAATTTTAAATGTGATTTTATTTTTTCATTCAAGTAAATAGTAGTTAATAACTGAAGGCACCAACAAATACAGGCATAAATAGTAATTTTCTATGTAGAAAAGTATGTTTAAAATATACTGCTTATGAATTTAATACACTTTTAGATGTCTTTTAGACGTTGCTTCAAGTTAAACCTAGACATTACAACAGAATCAAAAGCTACTAGAAGTGTACTCTATAGGTAAAAATTGTAATGTGATTCCCCTCTCCTATATTGAAAACATCTTCACACAGCAGTGATACTAAGAGGAGAGAGTGACAAATCCCTGTGGGCTCACAACATTACCCTGATTTGTTTCCTGCCAGGTAGAGACTCTGTGCTAACTATCTTCACAATCACTCCGCTCACAAATTGTGGTCCCATCGAATTAACCTCCTGGGGGCGACATTCTTCACTGTTAGCTGTTGATGTGAAAGGAAAAGATAAGGAATAAATCTCTTATATTTAACAATTGAACACTTTAGGAGGGCTAACTAAGAATAGTTAAAATAAGAACAATGAATGACTTTGTGATATCTTAGGTGGACTTAAAGGGAATAAAAAAATAGCTTATTGCTCTACCTCTCTCTCATATAAAAAGCCTTTTCCCTTTAATCATGTAACAAAGTAAAGAAATAAAGAAGTATACTTTCAAAACCTCTATTAATATATAACTCAAAAGTGACTGTCTACCATGACAATTTATAGTAACCTAAAAATGTATTTTAATAATAAATAACTCATAGAATCATGATTTAATTGGTCTGTGTATGGTTCACTTTGTATGATGAAACTATAGGTGAGACGGCACAGTTGCTATTCCTATAAACTTTTTCATCTCTAAATAAAGAATAATTAACTACTAAATCTGATTAATAAAAGCTACTGAGAAAAGAGAAACAATATAAAAACATCCCTTCAAATACTCAAGTATTAAGAAATCACCTACTTGGATAAAAAAAAAAAGTCAATGATCTCTAATGACAATTCTATTAAATGAAAACTTTCCTATAACGGCAAAACAGCATTCAGTATACAAATAGTGTTAACACACACGTAAAATTATTATAGAGATAAATCTTTACCTTTCTCATTTTTCGTTCCAGATTTATTAGATTCACTAAGGTCTGTTTCCATTTCAGACTCTGATTTTATTTGAGATATTGTTTTTTTTAAAGAAGCCATGCTGGCTTTTTGCAGTGCTAAGTACTCCCTTTTTAAATCCATCCATTCACACCTACAAGTAAGGGGGGGGAAAGAGCTAATAAAATATTGATGACTAAATAAATAGTACTTAAAAAAAGTGTGCCTATAACCATTCAGTTTCCATCTAAATTTTTTTTTTTTAATTCTTGTGTGTACCACATATTGACATTTAGATTACTTTTTTAAATTAGCTAATTTACATCATGCACTGGAGAAAAATGTAAGAATACA
Source organism: Elephantulus edwardii (assembly GCF_000299155.1). NCBI lineage: Eukaryota > Metazoa > Chordata > Mammalia > Macroscelidea > Macroscelididae > Elephantulus > Elephantulus edwardii. Next base: position 18,677,028 of record NW_006399762.1, read on the forward strand.
ATTTAATGATTATTTGTGAAACAGCTTTCAATTAAGGATAACATTCCTTAGTATTTACTTGAGTCAAAAGGAATTTTTAAGCAGTAAAAAACAAGCCATGGCAGTAATTTATTTATTTACAAGCATTTATCATGTGGATGTTTCTGCAAACAGCTAGAGAGCTCCCCTAGATCGAAACACAATGCCCTACTGGCTCCCCAGGAGCACTCATTGAGCACTCATTGTTACTCTAATCTTTGCCATCAAACAAGCAGATAGGGGACTTTTTTTTTAAAAGGAGGATATCTTCTGGTAATGGTTTTAGCTGTTAACATAGACATCTGTATACTTCAAAAAAAAAAAAAAAGTATCCAGACCCACCCAGGATCATACATTCCCTGAAAGCTGATACATTAAAATAACAAAAGTCTCTTGTAATGATTCTCCAAGATAAAAAGGCAAAAGGAATTCAGGAGTTAAGAAGGGTATAAATACAAGTGCTTGAAACTTTTGACTTTTACCATTCTGGCAGAACACCAGCCAAGTTAACTGAGTAAGTTTTTTATCAAAAAGGTAAGGTATTTTGTTTTCTCTTTCCAAGTAGATGAATTACCTTCAACTTTAACAAGGAGGTCCTTTCTGCTACTTTAAAAATAAGTAAGTGCTTCCTTGTTTTAGTAGAAGTGAATTCAATTGATCACCAACTTAATGGTAGTTTTGCAGATATTTTCTAAGATACCTAAGAGATCCCCTTTGCTTTAACATGGGGGTACCTGCTGTGAAAAAGAAAAGTAAGTGCTTCCATGTTTCAGTGGAGGTGTCTCCAAACCCATACTCTGTTGCACAAATATAGTCTTTATTCTATGTATATTTTTGTCTAGACTGGGCTCCCCACCACTTAAACGTGGATGTACTTGCTTTGAAACAAAAAAAGTAAGTGCTTCCATGTTTTAGTGATGGTGAGTCTTCCTTTTACTTTTCTACATGACTGTGAGACGGCTGAAATGAAAAAAGGGATCCCCATTACTTTAACATGGAGACACTTGCTGTGCCTTACTCAAATAAGTGCTTCCATGTTTCAGTGTGGTGAATCTCAACAGATCCTCTACGATAACCACACTACGTTTTCTTACTGCTAGTTCCAATCCTGGTTACAACCCACTACTGTTGCTAATATGCAACTCTGTTAAATATAAACTGGAATTGCACTTTAGCAATGGTGATGGAGTGTATGCAATCAACATCAGAAACGTCTACAACAAACTTACTTCGATAGAACTCTTAACGGTATAACCTCTTCTCCCATTTTATGCCGCTCCTTGTGTTTTTTCTTGTGCTTCCTTTTTGCTTTTAAGAGAGATCC